>NC_079555.1:17967500-18267500 GCF_015846415.1 Triplophysa dalaica
CAATATTCCTGCTTTCTTTGATAAGATGTCTTTGAGACTGTTGCGTCAGGTGTTGTAGTTTTGATTAATACATCTCTTAGCTCAGGGTGTGTACCAGCTGCTTTTAAACATACCATTGTGCAATCACTTCTGAAAAAGAACAACTTGGATTCTTCAATTTTTAGACCTATATCTAATCTCCCCTTTTTATCTTAAATCTTAGAGGGAGTTGTTTTTAATCAACTTCAATCATTTTTAGATGAATTTAGTATTTATGAAAAATTTCACTGCCCTTTTGAGAGTTTTAATGATCTACTTTTAAATTTGGACTCTGCTGTTTTAGTTCTTTTAGATTTTTATTGAAATATTGTCATCTGATAAAACCTGTGCTTTGGGAGTTGTATACATATTACTAAGGCTAAATGAAACTCTTAACTGGCTGAGAGACAGTGATTAACAAAACCAGCAAGTCACCCATGCTGTCATTGGCTATTAAAATATTGCTTGTAATAAATCTTTCAGAATGCTCTTGATTACATATAGAGGCATACTCTATAAATTCTTAAGTGTGGTGGTGCTCATTGGTTGTCGCATCGGGGGATCGAGAATAGGCTATTCTCACCACAAAATTCCATTCCCGACTTTCAATAATTCACTATTTACATGCTTAAGACACTTGTGTTGTAAGAATGTATTGTGAGACTTCGGATATAAGAAAGAGGACTGGTAAGTTTTTGTTTAATCATAACTCACTAATAATTTAATAGAAGGTAAGGGCATGACAACATGGTGGCGCAGTAGCTTCAGTGTAATGACGTCATGAGCAATCCGACTTGGTCGATGTCATAGCTGGGGGCGCGGCCTGGGGCGGAATCGGCGTGGTCTACACATAAATTCACTTTTTCAGTTCAACAGAGCAAGATACATACGTAGAAAACCCGAACCCCATTGGATGGGAGACACAGAATTATCTGTTATTATGTTGATGTTTGATATCAGTGGTAAAGAAATGTATTTAATTATTTGTTATACATAGTCGTTGTTTCAGTTGTAAGCCACGAATCTGCTTACTTATAATGGACATCTTTGAGGAGGACAAGAGTATGTCTAATGGTTATTTTAATCAAATAATAGTTAAGTGTTGCAATTAAGCAGCATAAAACGATTATTTTTTTTATATTTCAAATAATTTCATTTAACTACAATTCTAACGCTGTGAAAGAATATAAGATAATAACTAACGTTAGTCACACATACTATGCCGAAATCGATACATTTACCAAATCACATAATCACTTACTTAAATTTTCGTTAAACATCAACGTTCCTGAGTTGTGGCGCAGGGTGGGTGGGACTAAACGGATAGTTTTCTCCGCAGTAAATAAAACTTCAAAACAAGTTTTTAATAAGTAATTATATATTCAGAATATCACAAAGCATCTTTTTGACACTGCACCCAGTAAAAATCTGTCATAAGAGCTTAGATCATACGATGTCCTCGCGCATTCTTGTAATGGATAGTTTCCCGCCATGGCACAAACGGATATAAAGTTTTTGTGGACGTTCCAAGCTATGCCGACTAAGTCTATAGATCAACGATTTAAACATATTTCTTACGAGATACTAAAACCATTGTATTCTTCATGTAAAGGGACAGGTTTTTACTTATGTGACTACACATCAGAATCATCTTGACATTTTCCCCTTATATTTTAGTTTCGGAATGTTGTTCGCAGAGCTGTGGTAGTGTTTCCACTTGTTGTCACATGAAACTTTGTAGGAAAAACTGAAGTTGTAGCTAAACGTACAATGGTTAACTGCAAAGGACCTTACATTATCATTGAATGTTATTTCTTTAAAGCTTCTCAAAAATTTGACAAGTAAGGTCTTCTTTGCCGTAGGAGATTATGTATTTACAAAACGCGATCTATATATCCGTTTAGAGCTACTGTAGAAACAACACGGCGAAGGGATCCCGCGGTGTAAGCTGATAGAAATTGGTCATCCTAAAGCCATAAAAACACATTTCCTCATTACGTAAGGTCTTCATACAATTCTGAAGACTACATTAAAATTACACACTGGAGCTTTAAATTTAACACTTTGCCATACTAACGCTCACACACACACACACACACTGCTGCGGGGTCAGTAAGAGACCAGACTGAGTCAAACAATTACTTTATTTATGTTCAGGTAAAAACATGAACCTGATGAAGTAAATTATTGCAGATCTTAGAAACCAGCACATGAACGATGAGGACAGGAGAGCAAACACTGGCGCCTCCTCCTGGCCACAGACTGCAGTGCACACCACGGTTTGTTCCAAGCCAGCAGTGCAAAAATAAACTACAGCAAGAGGAAAAACAGAAACAATAGAAAATTAAAAAAAAAGGCAGCCACCTCAAACCGGGTGTGAAAACTGCATATAAACTCTATATCATTTAATGATTTTTTTTCTTCTTTTTTGAAATGCTATCTGGCCGTGAAACCATAAAATAAGACCAGACAATCCTTTTAAATGAATTTCTTGTGCTTGGCTACATAATGGGATTTGAGCCCGGCTTCGTCAGCCAAGCAACTTCAGCAGGCCCGTCAATAAGACCTCAAGTCCCCCAGAAGTCCAGCAGAAGCACTACTAGAACCCTACACAATGGATATCTCTTCAACAGAGCAGACACTCGATGTGAAATATTGGCCAGAAAACTATTTCAACTTGGGTTAAAAACAAAACAATAATTATAATAATATTATAATAAAGATACTACGCTTACAACGCTACCCGCATTCAACCAACTGGAACTCTCTTACGCGTTCAAAAAATTCTCTCAAATAAAGAAAAACGACACACAAGAGGAAAGAGAAATTAAATGAAGTGGAACCAAAATGCAGAGACTCGGTGGGGTATAATACAGAAAACGGGGGCAAACTGGGCAGGAGAGCACACATCTATTCTATCAAATGTCAAATAAGCAAAATCTGCAAATTTTTGTCTGTACAAATGATCTTTGGAGCTATAGGAACCCTTGCCTGCTCAATGGATGCCCCCTCCCCAACAGGAACACACAGTGAAGATGTCATCCAGCAGGAGAGAAAGAAAACATCCCTTTTTTCTCCACACGTCAATGAGTTTAAAACATCACCCAGGTTATTTCCCCTCTTTGCGGACATCTCTCAACTATTGATATATTTTAATAATCTGCTCTCGAGTGTTTTCTTAATGTTTCTTACAAAAAAGTGTTTTTTCTTTTTTAAATCCGATGAGTCGCATAATACCCTTTCCTCCGGCTTGGGAGTGAAAAGGAAGTCTCTTACGCTCTATGGTTTAGGTTTCTGCAAGCTGCTTTTCTTTAAACAAGTAGGCTGTACATATTTTGCCTCGATGTGAGTGTTCGAAACAAAAAAAACGGCGGGGGGGGGGTGATGGGTGGAAATGAAAGAGGAGGAAGTCTAAGGAAGAAGTCAGGATTTCTGTGGTTCTGCAGTGAGTCGATTGAAGGCCATTTCTGAGTTAGAGGGTTTGGGAAGTGAGATCAGGACAGGTGGAAAGACTGCTGGCCCTCACGGGCGGCGATCAACAGTTTCTCGCGCATGATCTCGATGCTGGAGTAATCCGGCAGCTTCAGGTAGTTCACGCACGTCATGACGGAAGGAAGGAAGTCGTCCGGGTTCTCCGTCGACTCGAACGTCTTCCGAACAATGGTGAGAGGAGGGTTTAAACTCCGGAATCCTGAAAGATAGAGATCGGGTTAGCGGAGAACGCATCTCTGCAGAAAGGTTACATTGCTGAGATGGTTTCTCACCTCCAACGGGAAGTCTGGGGCTCCCTGTGACGAACTGCAGGAACAGTCTCTGCTGCTCCGCATCGAAACTGCTTAGCACCTCAAACAGGAACCTCACCGCACGGCTACCCACACAAACAACAAAATCTCTCTCATTTTTCATTCTCATCTGTGTTTAAACGCGTGTTAGCATGACTACGTACCTGTCGTGCGTGTAGCCGTGGTCCGGTCTGCAGCACTCCATCAGCGTCTTTACATCCCAAGACTCTGACTTACTGCCACACAATAACTGATCCAGCTGTGCAAGAGAAAGCGAAGGAAGCATTAACTAAATATCAGCAGCAAATCTCACCAACACAACGCTAACTTTCCCAGTATTGTGTTCTTTACAGTCTATAAGACAATACTAACCTCTTCGGGATAAAAGTACTGCAGGTGATGAAGAGGGAACACGGACTCGAATCCTTCCCTAAAAGACTCGAACTGCCGTGACACGCCCTCATTGAGGGTCCAGTACACCACCAACTATTAAAATAAAGCAGGAACAATTACAACTGGAAATTCACACCACAAAAATAGATTAGGGTGAACAGTTATTTAGCTTCCTACTCGGAGATATTCCTCCAGGTTGTGAATGGTGACTGGCACATCTTTGCCTCCCTTCTTCAGTTCGATGTTGGGGAATCCGGGCAGAGTGAAGTCTAGCCCGAGATCCTCCACTGAGCAGCCGTTCATGTTGAGACTCTCCAAGGCCTGCTGTAGAGTCTCCCGCGTCTGAATGACACAAGGACACTTATTTGTCTTATGTTGGACACTGGAGCCAAGTAGTTCACTCTCAAAATGAAAATCTGTCATCATTTCCTCACCCTATTGTCATTTCAAACCTGTGTGACTTTCTTCTGCAGAACGAAAAAGAAGATATTTTGGAAAATGTTGGTAACAGAACAGCACAGCCCCCCTTTCACTTCTACTATAACCAATGCAGGTGAATGAGGGGCTGTTAACAACATTCCTCAAAATATCTTATTTTGTGTTCTGCAAATCATACAGGTTTGAAACCTCAAGAGGGCGTAAATGATGACAGAATTTTCATTTTGAAAGTGAACTAATACTTTAATGATGCAAAGATTTGGTTGCATACTATGTGTTTGTAGAGGTCAGAGTCAGGGCTCACATGTGATCTGTCCTGCTCTATTCTCTTCTTCTGGCGGATGATGTCCTCCAGATGCTGGATGGATTTGGCCACACCGGGATCAATGTTGACCAAGTCATGAGAGCTGATTGACGACTCGTGCCTCAACATCCACTTATAGAAGGGCAAACCTAGAGGCAAATCCAACTGGACACGCAAATATAAGGCGATGTTAACCTAACTATCACACAGCAACTGCGTTAATAATAAAAAAAAAAAATGGGAAAAACATGAATAAAATAATATATTTCTAATAACCTGGCACATGCATTTTAAATATTCTTGCCCGTCATTGACCCTTAGTTTGTAATAAATCTTACATTTGTATTAATCTCTAGAAATTTATTTATTTATCTAAATTTCTAGTGTTATAGACGGTTTTATCAGATGCAGAGTTAACTTCAGGTCTGTTTGTTTATCGGTCTGGCTTAGTAGATAATAATATAACTATTTATATTTTAATCAATTCCTATTCATTTCTATGATATCTTATTGTATAAAAAACTATTTGTAGGATGGGTCGGCTAACTTTGTCACAAACAGTTCTTATACTGGCGACCCCAACTAATAATAGCTAGACGTACCTTTAATTTACGAGCTAATGTAATTTATTGTTATTTATTTTGCTTGCTATCAGAGATAATCTGCAGTGAGTGCCAGCTGTGCGCGCAACGGTCTCCTATCACGTAGGAGATCGGGAGCATGTAAGAGAACTAGCGACCGGACCGTCGATGAGAGAGGACCGAGCCCGAACATGTTTTATGTTTGTATGCATGTTTTATTCGCCGGCCGTCAACCGTGAGGGGGGCCGGCTGTTTTTTTACTTTGTTATTATTTTGATTAAATGTTTGCCAGTTCCCACCTCCTTCCTTCCTTTAAATGAACCTCATTACATCGGTGCCGAAACCCAGGAGGAAGGAGAGACATGCTGTCGGAGAGTCCTCGCTGCCGAGTGGCCTCACGGTGCCGGAGAGTTCGGGCAGCGCGGACGAAGGGCGTCCCGCCAGTGGCTGCCCGAAGTGGTGGCTCTGGGGAAAGTGCACAGTGCGGCCACCGTCAAAGCATCGGTGGAATGGCGACCTTTGCTGCTGCGCCCCTGGGTCGAGGTGGGGTGGCTATCGTCCAAGTGGGAGCGGGGGAGTTGCCACCGTCCGCCAGAGGCCGGAGCCTGCCACCGTCCCCCGAGGGGGAGGAGCAGGGGGCGGGAGTGCCCAGTGCGGCCACCGCCTGCCAGAGGGAGGAGCCTGCGTCCGTCCGCCCAAGGGGGAGGAGCAGGGGACGGGAACACACCCCGACTTCCCACTAAAGGAGGAGCCACCGCCGGCCGCCAGGGGAAGGGGGGGAGCAAGCACAGTCTCGGGGGTACCCCCGGCCTGTGAGGGGTGATGGGGGTATGTAGTGGAGTAGGCGGGGCGAGACCGTGGTTCGAGACCGGTGAGTAATTGTTAATGAGCGCCAGCTGTGCACGCACCGGTCTCGTATCACGTAGGAGATCGGGAGCATATAAGAGAACGAGCAACGAGACCATCGATGAGAAAGGACCGGGCCAGAACATGTTTTATGGTTGTATGTATGTTTTATACACCGGCTGTCTTTTTACTTTGTTATTATTTTGATTAAATGTTTGCCGGTTCCCGCCTCCTTCCTTCCTTTTAATGAACCTCATTACAATTCTTTTTTTATATAATAATTGTATAAAATAAATGATTTGTTGAATTTTGTTGTGTATTAATTTCGCATTTAAAGAAAGCATTTGGTACAATGACATCTAGCAGTTCAGATTGGTATCGCAGTCTAAATTCAAAATATTGGAGAGAAAAGTTTAGCAAAGTAATGGTTCTTCTTGGTATATTTTTCTTGTTATCAGAAACAATCTAAAGGCACTCTTATTTTTTGTGAATGTGTACCGGAAGTTAAGGGCAGTCCACAAACGCCCGCATTTGCGTTAACGTTTGTTTATGTTGTTGCTTTGAAACTGTCTATAGTGTTAACGTGACAATTACCAATAATCTAACTGTACATCTGTAAGAGTGAACGTACCAATCTGAAGTCCATGATGGCTTTAGCCATGAGCTTGCCTAGAAAACGGAACTTCATTTTGATCTTGGCGATGTGAGCTGGTTTGGTAGTTCGTCCGAAAGGTACAGCGAACAAACCCCTGGAGCTGAACATATACTTTGTTCCCTCATGACTCCCTGTTGAGAGAGAGAAAGACATTAAAGACAGCACTACATGATAACTCTGCAATTTACACAAATGCACCACAGATCTATGATGGTCAGTCACCTTTAGGGTTGGTGAGAGCCACTTCCTCTCCTCTCCATAGTCCCAAATCAGCCCTTTGCAACTCCTGAGACACCAGTGCGTAGAACTCTTGCGTTGGGCCGAGACCTGTTCCCACCTGACATACACACAGAGAAAGGGCAGACAATAAGGTCATGAAGGACTTTATCCAATTTCTTTTGTCCTTCCATTGGTTGTTGCCTCATGGATGGATGTCTGTTCATGATCAATACCTCATTCTCATACTGTATCTCCAGCATGGCTCTGGAGCTCCCAAGGTCCTGCATTACAGACTCTGCCTGCTTCAGGAGCTCATCGCGGTTTATCGTTCTCTACAGAAAAACAGGAACAAGTTTACACTTCTGATTTCACACACAATCCAAGCATTTGAAAGCCGTAACAGGCACTGCATGAAAACCTTCTTCCTGTCAAGGCGCGGAGCGACGCGGCTGTCCTGCGAGTCAGACTGGTTGATCTCAGGGTTGGTGTCGAGCAAGCGTTGCATGGCGCGGTCCCGGTCAAATGCCGTTACGTAGAAGAGCATCTGCCGCGTGTCGAAGGGAAAGAAAAACGGGCTGGAGAAGAGAGAATATCAGAATTTTAAGGTACAGAAACACAGGACAGGGATGTGATGCAAGGAGAGTGAAGAGTTTGCTGTACCAGGTTTTGCCGAGCTCGGTGAGCCAGGTGGGGATGTTTCCAGTCATGATGACCAGCGGGTCCTGTAACTGTCTGTTGGCCTTTGCTGTCAGTTTACTGTTAATAAACTCACTGATGGGAATGATCTCCTTACATGCAGCATTCTGACACACAGACAAGAGTTATGAAAGTAAAAAACACGTCAGGTTATTTTGCATCTCACATCTTCAGTGACTATCATTATTTGTGTAGCACATTAAATATTGATTTCAATGTGTTGATTTGAATAAAAACAAAATGGATACAGTGACGTAATAATACTCTATAATAATGATACTTTGAAATACATTTTACATTTGGTAAATTTTTGTTGAATTAAGACATGACAATTTCAGATATTTTTGACAGGTGTTCAGTATGTATACAGGTGTGTGTAAGTGTGTTTCTATACTCACATCGTACAGGTAAAACCAGTATCTACTGATGGAGTGCAGGACCCTCAGCAGCAGTATCACCTCCATAGAGGGATCATCAAAAGTGATGCCCTCTGGAGGATCGGAAATGAGGTATGACTCTAATGGGTTTGTCACGCTGGGACACACACCCTCTACAAACAGCAAAAAACACACATCCACAGGGTTGTCTGAATCAATAGCGATTCTGATCAAGTTCACTTTGAATACTGGATGTAAAGAGTTGATCGACTTTATAAGTGTGTTCTTCCTACCGTGCCACAGTTCATCCTGTTTCTTGGCATTTCGAGGGGAGGTTTTAGTAGGCGCCGTCTGTGCGCGCCCTCTCTTCCCTCCAACGGCGTCTTTACAGCCCTCTTCATCCTCTCTGACCGGCTTATACCTGCAACATTTATCACGAATATGATTAATATTACAGCTAACCAATTACATATTCAAATGTAGAAGTTTGCGATATATTCAACCCTGTTACCAAAAACAGCATTATGGGTAACAGGATTCACCGGTAACAGAGTTATGTTAAAATACATTTATGCTTAAACCATTTAAAAACCAATCACTGTACAGTATTTGAACAATGTTTGATCTTTTAAAGTAAATTTGGTGACCAGGTTGAATTGACACACTTAAAAAAAAATAAGCTTTTCTGTCTCCCAGTAGAAAGGGTCAAGTCAAAATGAGGTTATTATTTTGTAAAGAAGCATCGTATTTTTGAAAGCAGCCTAAAACATGAATGAACATGCAGCCTTGTAATACCATATAGTGTGTGTTTTGGTCCATATGCCGGCCCGTCCCAGAGGATTTGCTTCATCATCTGTGCTCTCTCTCTCCTCCTCTGCCTGTAGACTGAACTGCCTGACGGCCTGATACACAGTCATGTTGTACGGCAGCAGGTGCTCGCCTATGTAGAACTGCAGCCTGTGACGTACGCTCCCAGAGTTCAGGAACTGGGCAGCCTTTGAGAAAGAGTTCAAAGTTCATAGGGTTAAGCTGGAGGGTAAAAAGACTTTAATCTTCAGGAGTACTAGTGGAAGTGTAAACTTCAGCCATGTCCGGAATTGAACAATAGCTTACTGTTTGGAGAACACTGCAGGTTTTATATTGACTAATAATACGGAGTAAAATTTTAAAATGATTTTTACTGTGTTTTGTCTGACGCTACCTACTCTGGGCCAGCGCGTTACATATGCTTATTTCACATATGCGGTGGAGAGAGAAGTCTCTGGGAGAAGGGGAAGCACAAGATACAATCTGTGTTTCCAAACAGTGTTAAAAAGCATCATATTTTCCTTCACAATCGCCGTTAAAACACAGCAAACTTAAAGCGTGACTGCAAGCGAGTCACCCCGAAACTCATTACAGTCAGCACAAAAGTTTTTAAGTGCTAATGTTAATTGTATCCGCTAACGTGAGCTGCTGCATAACGTGATATGCAACATAAAGTAAGCCAAAAGACACTAGCGCTGTTCCAATCAGAGAAGCGATAAAGTGAGTCCTACTGTATATTAAATCATCGAATGACATGCTAAAAAAAAAGTATTTGATTTGCATGATTGAAGAAATGTAATACAGTTTATGTTATATGTCTTTTTGAAAGATTTGTCTCATACATTACTGTCTCAAGCAAAGACAGACATGAGCCAATAGCGCTTGAGCGTGAGCTCTGTCAGAATGTTTCATTGCTTGAATGTACTGAATGAACATGCCCTTCACTGAATGAGCCAACTGAGTCAAAATGGGACAATGAACTGGTACATGTCATTCATGGTATAATATTCTGTGTTACAACAATGCATATCCAGTAGTTACTCAACTTTTCTGAAAAATTAAGGTAATGAACTGGTTTAATTTATTTCCAAGGTAAAGTAATTATGTCAAACTAAATCAAAATTTGCTGTCAAAATTAACACAGACCTTAATTCTTAATTTCAGTTAAAGGTACAGTGTGTAGCATTTTGAAGGATTTATTTATCAAAATGTAATATAGAATACAAAACTATGTTGCGAGTGGTGAAGAAATACCTTACAAAATGAACCGAAATGTTTATATTACCCTACAATGAGACATTTTATGTATATACACCGGGGGCACATCCTTACATGTAATTTATCAAATTGCACAGCCATGCTTCTATAGTAAACCTACACGGACAAACTGAGCACGTTTCGTAAAAGGAAGGATGCATGGGGCTGTGTTTTGGAGGCAGCTTGCAAAGCCACTACATAGAAGGATTAGCAGAAGTAGAGGAAGAACAATAACAACATTTTCTTGTCGTATTTTTTATTAGAAATAGAAACGGTTCTTTGTTGCAGTAAGAAGTGAAATTTGCGCTAATGGCGGACAACACATACTCTGCACACAAGCAGACAGAGCGTCAATCTGTGTCATCAAAAAAGAGAAAATACGATTCAGCAAGGCGAAGTAGAGACAAAAAAACGGCAGAAAACCTCCCGGGTAACGTTAGCTCCTCTGCCTCTCCTCGCCCTGCCTGCATCTCCAAAACCCCTACCTCTCCGCCCTCTTCCTCTCCCTCTTACTACCTGTGTTTAGCCCTCTGATTGACTCTGTGATGATGAGAAAAACGTCTGCTAAGACTTTCGCGGTTAGATTACACGGCTTTAACATTAGCAACCTGTTTCAATAGGCTGTAAATTACAAACCAAGTTACAGTGCCAAAAAATGCTATGCAAAATAAGCAAATAAATCACTGACACAATGTTAACAAATAACCGTAGCTTCTCTACTGGGAGAGAGAAGGGGGTAGCGGAGCTGTAGGTTGCAATTTCCTACATCGCCAATAGTGGCCTCTGAAACTTACACACAGAACTTTTAAGTAGGGGTGTGCGATATGACGATATTAGATCGCGAACGATTAAAATGACTGCACGATCCACTTTTTCGGGAAAATCGTTAAATCGTCCTATATAGTAGTGTTCTATAGAATTCGTCCACATACTTGCGATAGATTGCGGCATGTTAACAAGCTCGTATACCTTGCTTGTGAATTCAGTAAGATTAAGTGACGCGGTCAGTGAAGATGGAGGGAAACACGGAGGACTTGGTCCCTAAAAAAAATTCTACATCAGTAATATTGAAATGGTTTGGGTTTTCCCCAACTGACACGGCCCAAACAACAGTTATTTGCAAATGTGGCAATCATAAGATTTGAGCGTCGTAAGGCAACACAACGAACCTTTTTAACCACCTCAAAATAAAAGGGACTGAAAGAGTATGCCGACAGTCAAATTATAAAGGGATCCCACAAGAGTAAATCAGGTACAACCAAGCATACGGAAACTAAAAGGCTTAAACATTGACTTTAGCGAAAGAACCATTTGAGAATGGAACTCCGTATCCGTATGACAGAATGAACAAGCGCTGGAAAGATGTCACTGACGCGGTCGCATTTTACCTGGCCAAAGACATGATTTCTATAAAGACTGTGGAAAATGAGGGCTTTAAAAAACTGCTCAAAGTCGTAGATCCACGTTACGAAATACCCAGCCAAAAATATTTATCCTCCACACCCATTCCACAGCTTTACTCCGAGTGCCGCAACAAGATGAAAAACAAAATTCAAAATGTAAAGTTTTTTCTAACAGCTGATTTATGGTCTTGCACTTGCATTAAATATTAACTTGATTAAAATATTCTTCAAAATATAAATGGTAAAGAGTATATTTTTATATGGGGACTTAGTTTGGCTGTATTGAAGCCCCTTTATTTGCAAAATAGTCTTAAAACCCACTTGAAGAAGAACCGCGATAAAATCGTGAATCGTGATCTATCTTGAAAAAATCGTGATTTGAATTTTTTTTCTAGATCGCCCACCCCTACCTTTAAGCCTTAAAATGTTAAAATTCTTTGTTAAGTTGTATGTGCAACAAAATAAGTTACTGAAATTGTTAACATTTTGAAAATAAATGTTATTTGAATTTCAGTTTCAGTCATTCAATTTTGTTCAAAATATCGAGATGTGTATCGTATCGTGAACCCAGCATCGAGATATGTACCGAATCGCGAGCTGTATTAAGCTACACTGTGAAAGTGACCTATTAGTCAGATATGGTGACCCATACCCGAAATGTGACCTCTGCTTTTAACCCATCCAGAGTAATGAACACCTGCACAGCAAGTTGTCAACACACGTACACCCGGAGCAGTGGGCAGCTATCACTGCAGCCCCCGGGGAGCAAGTAAGGGTAAGGTCCTTGCTCAAGGGCACCTCAGTCACTACCAGACGGCCCTGGTAATCGAACCACCAATCTTCTGGTCACGAGTCAGATTCTCTAACCATTAGGCCACGATTGCCCTAGTCATCGTATGACTGGAAATAAAACTGCATTGAAGCTAGAAAAACATGGATTGTGGGTAACAGTTCATATAATTCCACAGATACTACAGCTATAAGACGCATGTGATTCAAAATAAAAACAGGAGCAGGAGTTCTCCATACCAAAGACTCGTCGATCTCATCATCTGAACCATCATCATCACTATCTTCATCTTCCTCTCTTATCCTTCCATACCCTTAGGAGACAAATCAAATTAAATTAAATCAAATCATCTCATCTGACAAGTCAAAAACCACAGAAAAGAGTCAAGCGTGTTTAAATTTGTTTGTGTACCTCTAACAACAAGGTATCTCTCGATGGCCTGTACCAAAGCCAAGGGGTCGATTTTGACCGGTCCTCCCTTCCACTGTTTGACATTAGTGCAGTCTGGATGTCTCTGCAGCTGACACTTCAGCTGATGGGTGTTGAAAAACTTAAGTGCTTGTGAACCCCTGCAAAACACAAATAACAAACATCAGAAAACATGAACTCGACAGAAACACAGGATGTGCAAGACAGAGAGAAAGTACTGTTTATGGAAGAAACAAGTTGAAATGATCCTATATACTTGAATTAATATCACTGGGTCTGAAACAGCACTTGACAAATACCTGCTGCCGTTGCCATTTCCACTGGGAAAGTCGTGCACTTTAACAGGGAACTGCTCCATCTGACTGAGACAGTTATTCATCTTGTGCACCAGTGACAGCAGCGGGCCGTTCTCCGTCAGGTCCAAACGCCCAAGAGGTTCTTGTCCTGGTATCTGAATCCCATAACAAACAATGAGCAACAAAGAACGAAAACTGCTACCGAAAGAGCCCTTTGAACACACCCATGTGCGCCCTGGCTAACAGTGTGAACTCACTGGACAGCCGAAGAACACATGCAGGAACCTCTTGATCCTATCGTCTCTGCTGATAGTGTCCCGCTCGCTGTTTGATGTCAGATACAACAACAGCTGCTTCACCAGACCGCTGTGCTGGATCTCGAAGGACGACACGTCTGATTCAGACACAATATTGCTGATCTCCTCTAGGCACTCTGCGCCACTGTCGACCTGAAACGAATGCATGCGGTGTGACGACGGAGTTCAATACATCCCAGGTAACGGTTTCTACATTAATAAAATTCTAATGCATTATAGAAGATAGAAACGACTGCTGTGTATCAGTGTTACCTGCAGGCTGAGCTGTTCTGTAGCAGTACAGAGTCTCTGCAGGACGTTCAGTGCTGGGTTACTTCCATCCACACTCTCAGAGTTAAAGTAACGCTCCACAAACTTACTGGCTTGCTCCTTTATCCAGGCCTTTATCTTATCTCTGAAAGAGGAGGAAAACAGTTCACTTTACAGCTAACAATGTAAATAATATGTTACTTTGGTAGGAAAATATGACTAAGTGGTTAAACAAACCACAGGGAATAATTTGATTCCAACGATGTCATCGCATTCATTGGTTTTGTATCTAACAACCACATGTAATACAAAACTATTGAAACACATGCTAATTCTGTTGTTTTTACTTATATTCATGATTACATGGTTTACTTCCAAAACCGGTTTGCCTAAATTATTAATGCCTATGTGACGCATGTTAACATGTATGTAAAGGAGTGTCTTTATTACCAAAAGGATTTAAAATTCTGTCTGGGTATCATAAGTATGAAATCAGAGATTGATATTTTAAATGAAGTCTTTACCTGTTATTGGACACAGAGTCTTTTGGCGGCACACGTGCCAGGCCGCTGACTCCTGCCGTGCGTGAGGGTTCAGAGTTAGCGCTGTTTGTCTGGGTCCCCAGCTTACCCCAGGTCTTTGGATTCAGACTGGCCAGGAAAGAGGACTTGGGAGACTGTGTGGTGGTCGGGCTCTTAGCTGTGAGGAAGATGTTAAAATAGCCATATTAAAGCATTGTAATAGCGACTATGTAGTGTACACATACCACAATTCAAACAAAAATTGACTCCAAAGATTTTTTGGACACAAAAACAACCAAGCACACTGTTTGGGGTCTTTAATAAGTATACTCTTTATAAAAACAAGAATATAAGAATACTACTCTTTGCAAAACTGCTTTAAAACCACACGAATCGTAAATCATGATAGTTTGTAGCAGTCCCTCTAAAAGGTTTCAAATCCCCCAGAATCATCCTAAGAAACTAGGGCTGCGTGATAAATCGTATTTCCCTTTGTAATCATGCTTAAGTTGATCACGATACTGTGATTATGTAATCGCAAAGGCAGCAATAATGCTTCTATGTAAAGCTTTTTCGCGAAGCGCGACTCTTTAATAAGTAGATAATGCTGAGGCATTTGAAAACACTGCGAGGATGAGTCCCTTATAACGTGAATTTGAAAAAGCAACAGCTGTCAAACATCTTAATTACAAATATACTTTATTATCATGAAAATACCCGAGGAGGATTGAAGAACAGTGATAAAAAGATGACATGGCATTTCCTATGCTGCGTCCCAATTCGCCTACTTGTACTATGCACTAAAAGTATGCATTGTTTTTGTTATGGAAAGTCTATACATTTTCGTGTGAAGCCAAACAATAGGCAAGCCCTGAGACATACTTACAGGAAACGGAAGTGGCCGATGTTGCCTAGACAACATTGTTACTACTTAGACAACATTGTGGCCATTAACTGTAATACACATTTATTCATTCGTTGTTTCATTTGTAATGTTTACTCTATTGTAATATTTATAAATGAAATGACGCATCAGTTATTTACATTTATTAATGCAGTGAAGCGTCACTAAACTCCGCCTACTCGCAATGAGTTATGGGTAATATCACCCGTTAGAGTGTGCATCATTCTGCACGAATTTCAAGCAGAAGTTGTAGACCATCTGGGAATCCTTGGAATACTCTTTTCAACATAGAGCATAAAACTGTACATCACTGACAAACTGTGCCAAACGCCAAACCACATGCGGTTTATTGTCGATTAATCGTGTAGCCCTTTAAGAAAATCAGGAATGTCTACATTATTTCTTCCAGATAGGAATCAGTAAGTATACCCTGATTATCCACTTTGTCATCGTCTCTGGGTGGGGAATACTTGGGACGTCTTGGTCCTCTTTTCGGGAGGCGTTTTCTCTTCAGAACATCACTCAACCTACTGAAGAACACAGAGATTTGTTTCAAAGCTTAAATTACTGTGCAGCACAAGGCTAGCAAAGAGGTCTGGTGTGAGGTGTTTCATACCCCTGTGGGCTAAGGTCTAGAGAGTCGTCCATGCTGTGCTGAAAGCTCGGGGAACCCAGGTCGGGTGTGACGTTGGTGGCAGCTGTAGTGGTTGCTGTGGTGATGGTGGTGGTGCAGAGATTAGCTGTGCCACTGGTGCATGCTTTAGGAGGGCTGGTGAGGAACGCTTCAGACTCGGCCAGATTCTTTACCTGGTGCATCACACCTGAAAAACAAACGTACATGAATCAATCTGAAAAAAGCATTATAAAGAAACTACACAGTAGCTACTAAATATCTATATTTAGTACAAGAAACAGTCAAACGCAAGCAGTGATATCCTGAAGTTCTTTAGTAGAATCATATACTCAAAACAAATCTAATACCTTCTCTTCTGAAGTAAACACTGAACACATCTGGGAGCTTCTGCATTAGGATCTCAGCCATCTGCAGAGAACCCACTACAATCTTCAGATCCTGACTGGACAGCATGGAAGCAATATGACTGCAGACACAAGACATTGTGTTAGAACATTAGCTGAATGTGGTCGAGCGATGTAAACCTTGCTCTTAACAGACCTGGACACAGAGTGGTTGCGCAGGACGTCTTTAAGCAGCTCTGCATCTGCGAAGTAGATGATCCGGAGGATGGCTCTAAGGCACTTGTGTCTGACAGCGGGCCCGGCCGAGGAGCTGTACACCTCATAAAGAACCCCAAACAGAGTCTTTATAAAACACTTAGCAAGCTCAGGATCCTCTTTCAACAGCTGAGCACGAGCGTCTTCTCTCCGCACCTCTAAGTGACCTCCTGTAAACAATCAGAGCAGAAGGATAAAGCTTTAAACCTGTTGGCAGAGCGGATTCACTTTAGGACCGAACTGTGAATAAAGTTTCTGTCTATTAGCATTCAGAATATTGCTGCGATGTACACACTGACAGGGGTCATGTTGAAATGATCAAGAATGTTCATGTACCTGTGTTAGGGTTGGCCAAAGGGTTGGGTTTTCTCTGAATGGCTCGGGCGGTGCCAGTGTCTTCATTAATCTGCTGCATAGAATTGAAGTCAATGGTGTAGACTCGACCGAGAGTGGACAGACTTATCTCATCTTCTCCATTCTGGTGAGCAGTCTGACAAATCAAGACATTTAGTAAACCTCAAGATTTTTCCGGAGACCGGATGAACATCATTCATACGGTGCTGAGTGTACCTCAATAATGCGGCTGTCAATGCGGTTGTACGGGTGCCACAGACCTCGGTCGTCTCTCCACTGCCAGATGGCACCCTCTGTGGTCTGGGCGCTGCCCTTCTTCAGCATGACATCCACCGCAAAGATGCCCTCTCTGGGCAGACATGGCATCAGCTCACTATAGCAAAGAGAGAGAGAGAGAGAGAGAGAGAATGGTGTTCAAACACATGCCAAGGGCTTGTCCACACCGAGACAATAATCACGCGTGTTTATCGTTAACGTTTAAAGGGCGCCTCAGGCTAGCTTATTTGGTTTGACGCAACGCGTTACAAACTGACTTACCAATGTGATGGCTGCTGTGAGCCGCTAAAGTAACAGTTACACGACTTTGTGCCGCTCAAGAACAAAACTGTCTTGCTGTGAGCACACATTGAAGAAGAGATAAACTCGATTATTAACTCGACCCGATTAACTCTTCTGTGTGACAAGCGAGTGCCAGAAGCATAAAGTTGCAAAGTGCCACCTTGTTTTCCGGGGTATATCTGTTTTACACTAAGCGCTACCTATGTAAGGGAGTAAATTTCCATGTTCACTCGGATCATTGCCAGTGAAAATCGTTTGGGTATGAACATCAACAAGCTTTAAAGCACCTATAAGAGCCAGACAGATCAAAAAAGGTTTAGGAAAGGAAACAGGAAGTACCAGATGAGTGAGGTGAGTTCATAAAGCTCCTGAGGGCTTCTGGGCACAAGGTCAATCTGCTCTTGACAGCTTCCATTAGATGCTCCACAGAGCAGGAACCGCAGCGTCTCTGCTATATCTGCAAACATAGAACATGCACACACAGTCGCATCGTGATCTTCACTCACAAAGACACACATCACATGATGTCCTTACATCTTCTGCCCTTGCTCTTTTCCCCAACAGTTGTAAGAACAGGCATTATCATTCTACAAAATGTGCACGTGCTGAGGGTGCAGAATGTCAATTAAATCCCTTAATTTTCTCAATCAAAAAAACTTTTAAATGTATAAATTCATAACATTTTTATTTAGTCAACTGATGTCAAGTTTGTGAATAGCTGCACATGACTTACTCTGCTTCATGAGCTGTACGGCCAGACACGGACAGTTGGAGCACATGAGGGAGAACATGCGCACCACCATAATGAACATGCCGGAGCTGAGCACAGGTGGAGTCAACACCAGCAGCTGCTGAATGTTGGTCAGTAGATCCCGGGAAGCCACCTGCTGTAACAGGTTCTGTGATGGAACGACACACAGGGAGAGGCTTAATGACCTCATACATACTTCACCAATAATAACTGTCCGTCTTGTCAAAAAAATATATATCTATATCTTGCTGTTCATTTTCTCATTTGCTTCTTCCAGCTTTAATCCTCATAGTAGCATGGCCTTGTAAACTAACGTTTACTAGTGTCTGCCAAATTAATAAATGTAAATGAAATAACACTTTTCACTAAACCACTCTTTGGCTGACGCATGTACGTGTCATAATCTCACCTCCTCGTGCTGAAAGTTGTCCACCAGCCTGGCAAAACAGAGACATGTGCTTTCCACCGATTTTTTATCCTGTAAAACAAGAGTCATAGGGCTGATGCAGAAAACGGCACTGTTTGTGATGACACCCGTTTAAATCCAACGCTGAGGTGTCATTTGAAAGTGTCAGTCTGAGATTCATCCCCGTAACACAACAGTAAACATACTCTGTGTGTAAATGAAGTGTAAATGAGATGATCTGCGTGTTTCAGCTCATATCACCTGGTGTGTGAGTCTCTGAGTGAGCAGGGGCAGAGAGTCAGCCACAAAGTGAAACTCATCCGCTGTGATGCTCTGACAGCAGTTAGCGGCGATGGCTAGTGCATTCCTCTGAGCGTTGATGCTGAAGAACTCTAAGTACAGCAAACAATCAGCTAGCCCTCCCTGTGAAGAGACACTTTCAATGTTAGATCAGGATAACAAACAGCCCACAAACTCTAATTGGATGATACTTCTATGTTATATTTAAGTGAGACGGTCACAGTTTCTAATATTTGTCTTTAACAGTCAATGCTTACAGCCTGCAGGATTGCTTTACTGTGCCTCCTCGACAACATCTCCAGGGCGGTCAGGGCTTGTTCTGCAACATCTATAAACTGGATGACCTGAAGCTTTGGAGACAGAGAACAAGCAGGTTTTCAGACAACATACATTGACAAGCACAAAAATGCACACCCAGTAGTTTACCTTCAAAATTAAAATTCTGTCATCATTTACTCACCCCCTCTTGTCATTTCAAACCTGAATGACTTTCTTCAGCAGAACACAAAAGAAGATATTTTAAAGAATGTTGTTAACAGCCCCCCCCCATTCACTTGCATTTGTTACAATAGAAGTGAATTGGGGGCTGTGCTGTTCTGTTACCAACATTTTCCATTCTATATTACTAGTGTATTATTCCTCAAGAGGACGAATAATCCCGTTCAATTATGTTTGTCCTCCCACAGTTTCGGGGTTCAAGAGAACAGATAGACCCAATTTACCTTTTCCAGGAAGACGGGGATGGCGTCCACGACCACAGCCGAGGAACGTGGCAGAGCCTCCATCATGTAGGTGAGGGCTCGAGATGCATGATTCATCTGCAGAAAAGAAAGATGCAGTGGGCAGTCATTACGTTATTCTCCAATTAGAAAGGGGCAAAATGAAATGACTGTGAATAAATGGATGGAATTATTGCCAGGTGAAAGATTCAAAGAATTTGGCCTTGTTAAGCTTTCACATTGTTCAGACACACAAGCCCACCCACAGTACTCACAATATCAAAATTGTGCTCCATCTGTAATAGTGTGATCTGCAGAGAGGAGACAAGACGTGAGGTTAAGGGCACAACGCTAAGATCTGCACTTCAGACGTAACACATTGACATCATTTTCTAACCATGTAATGCATGCTGGCATAAAACTGAAAAGCGCTTACTTGACTTAAAAATCTATAATCTTACTGGCATTAAACAATTTTAAAGAACGAAAGCCATATAGGTTTTCAGTCTAACTGGTAACTGAGGAAAAAATATCCAACGGAATTGGTCTCTTCCTGTTTAAGTAAAAGATTCATGGCCAGACAAAGCTTCAATATAGACCACATTTAATGCACTTACCAGGGCAGGTACGACGCTCTTTACGGGGAAACCTCCCAGCGTCTCCTCATTACCCATCACAAGCAGCTGACACATCTCTATGGCAGCTTGGAGCTGCTGGGATTCGTCTCCTGTAGCCTGCAGGCCCTGTAGCAGCTGCTGAGCCTTTGAGCCTGAAGATTGGACAGACACAGAGACGATTGGAGGGTTAGGAGAACACATACAAAAGTCATGAGTAGTGTAAATATATAAAGACAATCAATGTCACACGCATAGTTGAGGTCACTCACTAGCTCCGCTCCCTATGGTCCTGTGAAACAGTTGAGACATTCGGGGCCCAAAAGGTCCAAACAGGTGTGGAGGAAGACCCCTGGCCTCCAGCAGAGCTGAAGAGATAGCGAGAGACATTTTAAACATGAGAGATTATGCACAACAAGGTTTCTTTAAGAAAACATGAGTAGTGAATGCATAGGGGTTTGGTTTATCTACAGTCATACAGTGCACTTTTACCTCTTACAAAACCTAGAAACAGTTCTAGCGAAAGAGTCTGTAACGAAATAAAAGCAAAAGCAAACATGCCTTGCAGCCTTCCCATTTCAGAGTCATCTGATTCGCTCTCTCCAGAGGTGGTCATGCCCACTGCTCCAGCCACTGAACTAGACGCTACGAAGCAGAAAGACAAAAAGGGAAATTGAAGCGTGTAAGAATGCAAGTTTCCATCAGAATGAGTATACTGGTATAATTGTTGTGGTGTTTGTAGTTGAACGTGCATGGCGCTGATGACTTACCAGACGCTCCTTGTGGCGTGTCCTCTGTGCGCGCGGCCGATGAATTGGCCCCGTCTTGGTTGTTGTCGGAGTCAGCCATTTTTTCCTGTCGGCGAGCTTCGGCTGCCCCGCGCTTGCCCAGGCCTGAGCCTCGCCGACTAAAGAAGAATCGAGAGAGAGGTAAGACAATAGATTCTTGTTTATTTAATATTCTTTACACTCTGAGCCTCCACCGCTTAACAACCTCCATACGTCTGTAGATGTCACACTGTCTAGACAGAAAAAAACTATTTCAAGTATATTTTTAAATGAATGATATTGGAGATCATTAGCAGTGCAGTGCTTTAATGTTTCAGGGGGTTTCAACATTTTCTAATGCGAAGTATTGTGAATGGACTTTCATACTGACTGGAATTTCAAGCATTCTGAATTTCTCAGCTGGACTCATCCATTTAATAGGACTTTCCACACATGCCACAATTTCTTTTGGGAACCGACTGGAAGTTTCAGTACAGTGAGTAACAGAACTGAAACACCCATCTGCAGTACTACATAAGTGAGGGTTCGGCTCTATAATACGTTTAATAAAAATGAATAAATAAGATTGAGGACACAGGAATGAAAGAGGGGCGTGGCTACAGTGTACTACACAGGCTTGATTCTTTAACACTTCTTCACACCCATAAAGGCACCCCATAGGACTATTGAGCTATTTTTATGGGCGTGCTATATTCTTCTTAAGACATTCTAGATGTTATTTCAGGTTGCTTGTCGCTACGTCACAATCTGTCTCGTGACGAGAATCGTCACTAAGTTCCTTTGATCATGTTTTCTCTTTTTATAAGCAAGCACTTGAGTACCTGGTGCTGGCGCAGGAGCCCGTGGTCTTCTGTCGTGTGCTCCTCCGAAAGCTGGGGAGCTCTGCTGGGGGAGACTCACTACGCTTCTTAGTGGACTTTCTCAAACCTACAGAGAGACAGAGAGAGAAAGAGAGAGCTGAAAGCTATGATTTCACACTGAGCGCTGTCAGTCATCATAGGACAGAGAGTCATTCAGAGAGATTACAGGAGAACAGTATGTGGCTTTCAAACACACAGAGAGTATTACATCAGTACGAAACCTTTGTTCAGATCCAGGAGGTTCAAGTAAGATGCTGAATGCTGAATTAATAGATGAAATTTTTTAGGCAGCATGGCATGAATCCTTGAATAAAATATTAAATACTATAATGCACTATGATGAAAAAATTGTTTAGGCACATAAATCTACTATTTAAAAAAATCTTTCATTTCTGTATCTGTTAAGAAGACAATTTGATAACAGAAGCCTGTGTCAAGCCCACAAATTCCCCTTATTAACTACTTGTTAATATACACATTTTTTACGAGTTGTTCACATATTTAGTCTTTAGACAAACGCAAGTAGTGTTGAGTCAGATGGAGCTTAAAATAACATGCATATTTGTCAAAAATTATTTCTAATTTCAGTAGTTGATATGAAAAGCACCTAAATATATACATCCATTTGAAATGAAAACATTGTTTCTAAGGGACTGACTCCAACTTTGCAAATTATCTTTCATGTAACCAAATTTTTATTTTATGTTTTATGGATTTATAGTGGATGCATTCTGGGTAAAGGATAAATAGAATCAAGTCATCTTTATGACACCTTTATGGTTCTTTTGTTCATTTTTGGAACCTGACAGCCTCAGTAACTATAAAGCTTTATTGTATGTAAAAGAAGTAGAATATTCTTTAAAGGGGTCATATAACAAGGCTAAAAATAATATTATCATTTGTTTAGGATGTAATGCAAGGTGTATACACGATTTACTGTTCAAAAAGCTGTATTTTCCACACAACATGCATGTTTGCATCTCCTCTTTGCCCCTCGTCTATGAAATGCATGGATTTTTTTACAAAGTTCATCGCTCTGAAAAGCGAGGTGTGCAATGATTGGCCAAATAAACTGTGCGTAATGATTGGTCGAATACGGCAAGTGTGAGACCGAAATGTAACACCTCTTCCTTTGGATCCTGATGTTCCAAATATGGTGTTTGTACAGACAGGTAAGCCCACCTTACTTGCTTATACATTTGGGTGGTCTTAGTCAAATAAAACCACGAACTGACGTGGATTTGTGGGGGTGCGGTTACACAAGGCGTATCAGGCTTATACATGCATGGGGAACTTATAACACACCAAAGACACAGAAAAACTTGTATTTGCGCCATATGACCCCTTTAAAATAGGACAAATGACAACGTTTTTTCTGGATGAACTTCAACAGGTTCTGGAAAAATTTGGAAATGAGAAAAGCTGCAGTCAGACAAAAAAAGCACAAAAGTCTGCGTTGTGCAGCTTCACTGAATGTATAAATAGCAACAACTGCCTAAACGCATTACAAAACACCTAGTTTCCTCTAGATCAAGGTAGAAACATCCCGACTCATCTATCGCGTAAATGTAATGAAATAGCAAGGCAAAAATAAATATGATAATCGGAACAAATATGCTGCAAAAACAACAGGAATAAATGGTCAGTGCTAACCCATCTGACCTTTGGCCGGTGCCCATAACAACAACATTTATTTCATCACTGTGTCTGACGCTCCTTGACATACTGTACACGTGTTGAGTGTGTTGCCACAGAAACCAGCACATCATGCACATCATCCCACCAGCACTGTGTGTAGAGTTAATAACACCACACATCTGCATTGAACAACATCAGCTCCTCATCAGACTCAAGAAAGGCCCGAAACACTGCCTGCACTATGCAAGCTTGTTTAACGCACTATTCAATTTCAAACCCTTCAGCTTTTGATATAAAGTTTGCAGAGCAGGCACGATGTCACATTTTTCAAATACTGTGTAGCAGAATCTCCATCAGTTGATGTTTATTCATTCATAAGATTTGGTTCTGCTTATATAAAAAGAAGCTGTGCTCTTGATTGGTGCTAAATAGAGAGACTATTATCTGAATTCATTTGAACCAACAGACATTGTGCTTGTCAAAAAGTATATATTAAATTGTTAACAGTGTTACACATTAAAACAATATGAAAGGTCTCATTTTATTATGTTCTTACGATGATTTTTTGTGTATTAGGGACACTTACCCTCATGTTCACTCAACACATGTAAATAAAACGTCAAATAAAACTTAAAGCGGCCCTGCAATGATGTGTCATGCATTCTGACTTCTTTACAATGGTAAACGTGCTGTCTTCTCATGTACTTTTGTAATCTTGAGAAATATTGTTAATAAACTTGTAAAAAATCTTCCTCCGAGGTCACCCTGATTAGCTTGTTGGTCGCCATATGAGTAGAAATGGCTGAGTTTCGCATAAAATGTCACTCCTGTTATTGACCAACTTAATGTGTTGTTTTCAGCCTGTTTCTCCTTTGTCCACTATGTTTTCTTTAGATTAATTAATAAAAAGTCAACAAATATTATACGTGTTTTTCTGTTTACTTAAACGGAATAGACAGGCAAAATGAGGTCACTTAAAAATCGGACTAAATGGGGTTTATAAATATGGATCGCTGACGTACTTACGCTAACATTTTACCCAGGCTGTTATAAATCGTTACATTTATATTAGGGATGCACCGAAAGGAAAATTCGTGGCCAAAACAGAAAACCGAAAAAGAGAAAACCAAGGCCGAAAACCGAAACACCGAAAGAAATTATGCCAATTATTAGTACCCTTGCATTTATGGCTATGACTACTAACTTTACTAAAATCAAGGCATTGCAATTGCATAAATATTAAAGTTTCAAAGAATAAATAAATTACAAATTATGCAAATATTTATTTAGCACATTGCAACAATGCACAGTATAAAATAAAATTCAACTAAGATGTTTAACTTGACCCCACTCATGTGTATATTAAATAATAATGTACAGGTCTACTGGGCCTGCTGAAAAGTTGTACAATTAAATGTTCTCTCATGAAAACAAAGTGCATTTAGGTCAAGTGCATTTAAAAAAAAAAATTCTCTGTAGGACTACTACAAGAAAGTGCATTCAGAACAAGTGCAACTGCTTAAAGATACAACAATATTTTCTCTGTAGGCCTTCAACATAATAGTGTATCCAAACAAAGACTCCCACAGCCCATATGTTAACTGTAGAACTTTAACAACAACAAATGCACCAAGAATTGCAGATGTCCAAAGTTGATAATAAGTAGCCTAAGAATAGAATAACCAACTTATTCTGTCGTCTAAAGCGCTATGATGTTCATGAACGGAATTAGGAGAAAAACGTGTTTAAAGTTAAGTTATGAAAATAAAAGCCCAACAGTCCAATATCACCAGTAAAAAACACTTTACAGTGGTAAGAGACTTACTCTTTTAACAATTAAGTAAAAAAAAAACATGTCCTAGTGTTGAAGTCTATAAAAATACTATACAAAGCCGTTGGAATAAAAAAAGTAAGGAAAATGGTGCAGCGCACATTTAAAGAACGAGAGCTCTGCCATTATCACTACACGAGGAAACATTACGGACAACAACTAATAAGCAGTGAAGCAAGTTTTACGTTGTTTATCATGTGCATAGTGTCTGGACTTTTGATCATCTCTTGTATATTTTGCGATCGCGGTCCGGCTCGCGTGCATATCCCGCTGAAGGGAAACTGGTGTTTACAAATTGCCCACACTGTAATCTGCCAGAATGACGGGCGGCCATCAGATTTTTCAGTCACTGGTAAAAAAAAATCTGTCAATGACAAAGAATTTTTGAGATTACGCGACCTCTGGTTCACACTCGTAAAGGAATATTGGTCGCACTCTAGAGCCCTGAGGGTGCATGCAATTTAGGAGACGCTTTAGTGCTGCGATTAAAGGAATAACGTCCGCTACAGATGCATCAAAGGAGCGGTATCTGTTTGTGTCATCACAACATTTCGGCCGCATTGTTTCGGTGGCCGAATATTCGGTGCATCCCTAATTTATGTGCTTTTCTAGGCACTCAAAGCGTTTTACATGGAAGGGGAATCTCCTCAACCACCAGCACAGTTACATTAGGCACCATGGGAAAAGTGGTGTTTTGCTTCAGGATGCACATAGGATTACGAGCAACAACGTGAATCTCACTATTCAAACACTACATCATACATCGACAACCAAAAAGGAGAAGCACTTTAGGTTTTTCCATCCGCCTACCGATTACATGACTTATCCACCGTGACATAAATTCCTTCGTTTCGTAAAAGACCAAACTACAGTTTAGGTCTAAACACAGCTGTTGCATTCAGCATAAGCGGAAAAAGTATCGCAGCAAAGATCAGCATCTGTAGTCAGATTTTATTCATCATCTGAGGAGTGTGAAGTGCTGAGTGACGATGGCTTTTTTAATTTTCTTTTTGTTCTCATTTTAAAAAGCTGGTTCTTGGCCATTTATTTAACATAAATGTTTTTCGTTTCGTATACCCTCTCTTATTAGTTTTTTATTCATTTATTTGTTGCACAATGTGTTCCGTCATTACTCGTTTTGTTAATATGGGCAACTTGTCTAATCTAATAGTTTATTATTTTTGTTTATTTTTTGCTAGATGTGTGCTGTGATTATTCGTTTTGTAAGGTCTGTGTTTAATATAAGCAAATGAAATTGTAATTTTTGTAGTTTTGAGAAAGATATTTAACCCAAAATTAATTCAAGCAATAGCCATTCCCGATAGCCGCTATTTTAAAACTGAAGGTAAATTTTATCATGTGCAGCGCCGCATCTGTGTCCACCCCAAAGCAAACCCCCCAACCCCCCCCTCTTACAACCGATGTTTTTACACGTCGATTAACCGGTGGGGAAATGTAATCACCGCAACATCCCTAAAGGATTTCAGGCTATCCTTTCAAGGTACATCAACAAATATAAAAAAAGCTAAGTGAACTTGTGCACTTACTAGAAGCATGATCACAGAAGCACTTAACAATGCTCATACTGCTGTCAGTTCACCAAAATGTGAACGTTTTCTTACAAACACATAGTTATCCCTTGGTGAAAAATCCCCTGAGTGCTATGAGAGTGAAAGTGACCTAGCTGGCTCAGATTTTAGCAGAAGTCCGACATGGTAAAAAATGACAACACCATAATATCTTGGAGAAGTATCTTTTTTTGCCCTTCTTCAACTGAAATGATAAAACATGGAAGGTTACGCTTTTTTGTAAAAGTTCCTACTCCAAAATGGCACCGAATAGTAGGGATGACGCATTTATGCAATTGGCAGTTGCTCTTATCCAAAAGAACCAACCGTGCATTCAAGCTACAGTATATATTTCATCTCGGATCGAACCAATGACCTTTACTCTGCTAATGCAATTCTTTACCAACTGAGCCACATTAATTATTATTACAGAATTATTTATATGGTATTAACAGTCAAATCACACATACCACATAAACAAAGAGAAAAATGACAGACTAAACCTTTTGAAAAAGACTACTGACAGCACTTTCCCTTTAAAGTCTGATGAATCACAACAGCTTAAGTCTGGTGGTCAAACCTTAATAGCTAGGGTCTATTCTGGGCAACACACTGCCCCTTGCCCTCTGTCCGCAAGCCCTATCGTGACTCTTCACATTAGTCTTTCTTTCCTTACCAACCCAGAATGACCCTGTCATACCCAAACTGACCTTTCTTAACCAAGGTAAACTACTCTAGCTAACTCGCTTTACAGCAACCTCGAATTAATCCAAGACAAATCATTCAACTAGTATCACTATACTACCATTCAACCACCTTCATCCAAGATACCACACATGCTAGCGTTCTGCCCCATCTCTGAGCATTCTCATGCTCCAAAACTCTACTAGGCTCACATGCAGAGTGAAAAAGCCCTTCCTACCTTCATATACATCCAGACAGGACTCTTGTCCATACAATACTGTAAGGCAGAGGCGGGCTGGTATTTTTAGCCTTGCACGATGGCACTGTACTAGATTGAAATCTGAGCTAGCCCCCCCTGCCTTGACCAGAGCACAAACCCCATCCACTGTTACTGGACTTAGAAACGGACTGAGTGTGCTATAACTGAGGAGAAGAACTTGTGAAAACTCATGTTTGCAGTAATTCACTTATAATGAGGTCACATATGTAAAGTCACACTCACTTGCTAGTTTGGCCTGCAGTCCGGAAGGCCCAGGCTTGGAGGAGGTCTCGGCCTTGGCTGATCCCGGTAGGGACAGTTTGGGCTTTGGCAGGTTGACTTTGGAATTAAAGCGGGACGTCCAGTCAAACTTAGAGGAGCCAGCAGCCTTGCTCTGCTCTTTATCTCGGCTGCTCCTGCGGGGGGACGGGGAGGATGCAGAGCGCGAGCGTCGCGCTTTGCTCTGGTCCTTACCCTGCTTTAGGCGGGCACCCTGAGGGGCACAGCTGTTGGTGCCTGTGACGGCGGAGGAGGAGGATGAAGAGGACGACGAGGAAGAGGCAGAAGAAGAGGAGGAGTCAGTGACGGTGCTACACCCAGCTTTGGCTGAGGCGGCCGATTTGGACGCCAGTTTGGTGGGTTTGGCTGCCCGGTTGGCCTCGCTGCGGGGTGGCAGGGGGCCTGCCGCACTGCTTGAGCTGGGGAGGGAGGAGGACGACGATGACAAAGAGTCTGCCTTCTTGCGCTTTTGCGAAGGGGTGCTGGGGGCCCCACTGGGGCCAGGTTGCGAGGCGCTCTTCTTGCTCAGGGCTCTGCCGGATATGGCAGGAGCCGGCTCGGCCGCTAACCTTCTCTTTTTGGATTTAGTGCTGACTGATGCTGGAGCCTTCTTTGGCTCTGAAAGTTCAGGTGAGGCTGTGGGGGCCGAAGGAACACTGGCTGCGCTAACGGAGGGCTGGTTGGACAGCGCTTTGGGCCGTTTGGCCGGGGTGGGTAAATAGGTGATGTGGGGCTCTGAGCCGGAGCTGCGTTTGAGAGCGCGGGTGCTGCTGCCCTCCCGTTTCCCTTGCTGGCCTGAAGTCCCTGCTGCTTCTAAGTCAGGATCTGGAATCGAGTGTGAAGTGACGGATAGAGAGAGACTGTTTCTGTAAAAACAGGAGACAGAAGGTGAAATACTTGAGAAACAAAGTAAAGGCAAATCATACAACACTCATCAACACCGTTTATTTGCACAAGTTCACCAAGACCCACACGCAAAAGACGATGAAAAAAGGGATACCTTCGAGCGGTGTGGCCACGGGCAGAGCCAGCAGCTGAGCTGGGTGGGGCTTTGGAAGCCTTAGAATTAGATCTTCTACTTTCAGGTGGGAAATTTGCTTTTTGGTTAACTTGCTCTGGCTGCAATCTGGAGAGGTTGGAGATTAAACAGCAAAGAGCAGTGTGGGATGGGGAGTCCAAGAGGAACACCTTAATCTCAATTACACTAGCTACACCAGAAACACTACACTCAACATTATTTCCCTAAATTAACACAATCACTAATTGAGTTTCTGGCTAGACATTTCACACAGGTTGGAAGCATCATCACAAGTGTGGATGGTAAATTGCTACTCAAAAGGAATTCATTTTGCAGCATCGCCCAGCAGTTGCAAAGCATTTACAGAAAACAGGACCAGACTAAAGGTAAAAACACAGGTATGTGGCAAATATCTGTGAAATCAGTGCTCCATACACTTTGTCTTTCCTGTCTTGTTACTAAATACAGCTGGCTGGATAAAATATTGCATTTCACCCTTGTGAATTTGTCATCTGAAATGAATCTGGTGACATGAAATGAATAGAAACAATTACAAAACATTCTTTTATTGTGTTGCCTTAAGCTATGCAATAAGGACTACAGTAGCTGGCAAAGAAACTTTTAGACTTGTTTATTTGGCAAAAAACAACTTAATATTAAACAATATAATAAAATGAATCTGAAAATATTGAAATTGATTGTAGTTTAACATAAATCATGGGTGGAATTTTCTCCAAATTTACATAAAGATTTTAGACAAGACTTGAAACGCGTTTAAACATATTAACCGAATGACGGAATTTATTAACAGTTCGGAGCGATTTCATGAATAAACAGCTCAAAATACTTTCATTTCTATTGTCGTGAAAAAGTTTCTCCAGTCTGGCAGTGATAGTTTTTCTAGTCGAACAGTAAACTCGGGCTGTACAAACTCCATAAGATTTTTAAAACCCTCTCCTTCGACAAAAACGATCAGAAGGATATCCTTAGCGATCATCTTGCTAGTTAGAGCCGTTATTTGCTCCGCCCGTCTGGCATCCAAATTGGTTGATCTGACCATAAAACCAGCAACCGATTGCTGACCTGTGGAGGGATCTGCTGGGTGCTTCGCCCTCAAATGATTGTGCATCGTAGTTGTTGATCCATGATAAGCCAGCTAGAGTTTGCACTGTACTTTATTCTCATTCATTTTATTAATGCGGGTCTACAGTGTGCGTAACTTCGTTACCAATTCTTGTGAGAAAATGTTTTCCTCTATTGTCTCTTGACTGACAGCCTTTAGGATTTAGGTGCGTTGTTATTGGCAGCGCCACCCTTTGGTTACATGAACGCGTTGTGCGTGAAAACACGACGATTTTTTTAAAATCACACACACTATTGGAAATTCTATAATTAAATGAGCCAATCGAATATTCGAAATTCAAGACTCATCCCTACTTTACATGTAGTCAGAGTAAAAAGCTTGACAGACTGCATGTCTAGAGATCAGACTCCAGATGCTATAAGGTTTAAGCACATTCACTGCGGTGTCGATTGTCTTTCTTGTTAAATGCGTTACATTGTTGAGAACGAGCTCTACCGCACACAGCACACGCTTCATTGATTTTAAATGCGCAAGAGTTTTATTAGGACCGCTTAAATTACAGATGTGGCATATGCGTTTCAAATTAATATTAGTTTCATTTTAAGACTTGCCTTATAGGGCATTAGAAAGTTAAAGACTGCGTGCGCCCGATGATGAATCTGAGGTTTCCGTATTTGTATTAATCTATCAGAGCTGTTTCTGATTTAACATCTGACTCGCTTACTGACTAAATGTTAATATGACATCATGCATACAGACACTTTAAAATGTTAAACTTGTTATTGTGGACAAAAAAAGATACAGTGTTTTCTGGGTAGCCCACACACCCAAACAGTTTGCCTGTGCAAACTCACCTTCCTGCGATCGTGTGGTCTAGTGGCTGGGCCGCGGCTGTGTTCCTCTGTGAACGGCGCAGTGACCCCCCTGGATTGGAATTAGGCCGGTTGGACATTGGCACCTCTCTCCTGAAGGGACATACCCTTTCTAGACACTACCATTCACTGGTAACAAGGCAAAGAGAGACAAAATAAAGGAAGGTTAGTTGAGTTTGACTTCACACACATGCACACAGTAATGACCAATGTTCTTGTGAACTGTGATGAACTCATTATCACTCGCTATAGTGCCATCATTGAAATATGACATCAACTGTCATGCAGCTCATTCTTCAAAGCACATTTTTGCCCATACAGATAGTCTTGACATGGTGGGGGAATGCTGCAAGCCTGATTCAAACTTCAGGGCTCTGGACTAAAATTAATAATTGGAGAGCCACTTTGTTGGCTCGTTTTGAATACAAAACTAATACATAACAGGATACAACCACTCTGGCTGGTCTCACGAGAACACAATAGGTTCGTTTGAGATGGCCAAATTCTGCACAGAACCGATCACCGGTGATCAGTGCGAGATGCATGCCGGTTAGAATGGGTCCGTGTTACGTCCGCCTTGCTCTGATGTTATTGTGACGTGTGTCAAAAAACTCTCGCGACGGCGAATTCTGTATTGAATTCTTCAGTCGGGCGCAGTTGCTCTCCACCGACTGCGATGATCAACACTTGCTTCTATCACCATGTAGGCCTTTTTATGTAGGCCTTTTAGAAAGTCTGAAATGACTTTGAAAGTCAGAAGTAATTCAACAAAATTACAAATTCTAGGGACGTTCCTAGCAAAAAGACAAACATTTGCTTTTGAAAAAAATAGGGGTATTTCAATTGCATCTGCTTCGTCCGCGATAAAAAACGTGATCGCGATCTCTTCCATTGCTGACGTTTGCAGTCCAACAACACAGCGAGATTCAGGAAGTGTCTGGCTTGCCTGCACTTTTTTAACTCCTCCCCTCACTGCAGATGCCTACTCTCGTCTTCATTTCAGGCGTGGCAAGGTGCATCTCAAACGAGCCTAATATCCTTACGCAATTGGCATGATGGGGTGTTGTGCTCTCATATGCTCCATACATTTAACCTATTTTAAGGGGAGCTGCAACGAGGTGTCATGCATTCTGACTTATTTACAATGTTAAACGTGCTGTTTTTACATGCTTAACATGGTCAACTTGTCAAAAAACGAGTTTGGCATATTACGTAGTATTTCTGTTTCTCAATACACTCCACCAGCGATCGTATAGGTTTCGGAAAGATTTTTTAGAACATATAAAACCATTTTGTAACAATTTTTCTAAATCCCTTGTTGGACAATTCTCCTGGAAAAGCACGCAGCATGGAGAGCAGGAGCAAAAGCATGTGCAGACGTTACTTTCACTTGCCTGCAGGAGAGAGAGAGCATATGTTTGCGAAGTTCAGGTGTTTGTTTGTTCACTGCATTTGGGTGATATGTTATATAAATGGTGGATATAACGATGAATTTGGAAACGGATACATGGAGCCGCCCCAGCGCTAAAAGATGCCGGACATGAACAGCATGCTGTAAGTGAAACTGGTGTGCATTAGTTCAGCCTACCCCTCCACCCTGCATGCGCCATATGATTTCGGAAGTAATCGGAAGTAAAAACCAATTTTTTCTTGGGTGCACCGGCACAAAAGTTAGGTGCACCCAAATTTTAGACCGCATCGAATTTAACATTTACCTGCTTTGACCAATTCACTTTTGTTTAATGTCCATATGGGCAAAATTTACTTGTAAATGTTTATCTTACAAACTGTTCAACATCCATCCATCCATTTTCTGCCGCTTATCCGAACTACCTCGGGTCACGGGGGAGCACTGTTCAACATTAAGTTCTTTATTTGAAGCACAAATTTACAAGAAAGGTAATTTACTGAAAAAGTGTTGGTGCTTAAAGTGCTTCAGTGAAGTGAAATTTAAACTTAAAAGATCTAAAGATAAATGGACCAATGCTTGAAGGCTCTGTGTCGGAGCATTGCTTATGATTTTTGGACGGATCAGGCCTTAAATTAACATAATTTACATAATTTACGAAAAAGTTGTGAATTGTTATTTTCATCTTCTCTCATCATCCCCTTCTACATTCACTCTGTTTAACTAACAGCATTAGTCTCCTCACCTCTCTGTCTCACTGCAGCACACGCATTTTCAAACGTACACACCAGAGGTTGCGCTAGTGTTTTTTTTGTCTGTCATTTTGACTGACATGCTCGTAAAAACTCCGTCATAATCTGTCATTACCCATCACTATGGTTCAAGGTGGTGTTAGGTGCTAATTTGTATGTTCGTGACGTCATCACGCTGTACTGGCGTCCCGGAACTTGTTGTATTGTGATACAACCGAATGCCCAATAAAGCCGTTACAGATTTTGATACCATATTCAAGCCCTTTCCAAATCACTTTTTATTTTGCTCATATCTTGTGTATTTAACAAAAGTTATGGCTGATGTCGACTGAAGCGCTGTGATTTTTAGGAACGGAATTTGGAGTAAATCGTGTTTAAAGGTCAATGATGAAATTAAAAGCACAACAGTCCCGTATCACAAGAAAAAGTCACTTTCCAGTGGTGAGAGACTTACTCTATTAACTATTTATTAAAAAAAATCCTAGTGTTGAAGTCTATAAAAATACTGTACAAAACCGTTTGAATAAAACGAAAGTAATGAAAATGGTGCAGCGCACATTTAAAGAACGAGAGCTCTGCCATTATCACTACACAAGAAATTAGCAAACATTACGGACAACAAATAATAAGCAGTGAAGCAAGTTTTACGTTGTTTATCGTGTGTTTATCTAGACTTTTGATCATCTCTTGTTTGTTTTGCGATCGCGGCCCGGCTCGCGTGAGGAGCGGAGCGGTGATAACTCCTGCTGCTGCAGACTGTGAGCTGTCAACTCACGAAAACATTGTATAAAAAAACTTTGTGTGACATAGTTTACACAGGACTGGCGGGAAATGTGCATTAATACTCCTTCATTCTTCATGTTATGTGGTTTACTTGGATAGGTGAACTGTCTTTCCCGTGTCCCAGCGCGACATCCGACGCGTATGTCAAGTCAGTAACAATAACAGGTGAAAACACGCAGGTTGCTTTTCGAGCATATCACGCTGAAGGGAAATGGGGATTTACAAATTGCCCTCATTGTAATCCGACAAAAAGAACGGACGGCCATCAGATTTTTCCGTCACGGGTGAAAAATCCGTCAATGACAGAGACTTTTCAGTTAACAAGACCTCTGGTACACTCACGTGCAGGAATATCTGGACCACAGCCAATCAGAGGGGGGTCCGCCCCTCACTATCATTGATTGGTTTAGACCACGATATGGGTCTAATGTGTGTCTGTTATTGAATCACAGGAAGACTTTCAGAGTTGCGGATACTTTTTTCCCCTCGAATGGCTGATCGCACCGGTGCGACCTCTGATAATTTTAAGTCGCACCATTGAAAAATAAGGTCGCATGTGCGACCAAATTAGTCGCACTCTAGAGCCCTGCAAACAGTACTGGGGTCGATGGCCATATGAAATGAAAAAGAGATTTTTTGGGCAAGTAACAAGAGTTTGGTGCATACTAGAGATGGGCAATTGAAGCAAAAATAATATTTGTAGATCGATGAGAACTATTCGAAAATTATTCTAAATTCGCACCTCTCCCCCACATGGACGCATTTACAGAATTACACACACAAAAACGGAGATAGAGAGACCATTTACACTTTAAATCCGTGACGACACACTGCTTTATTTATTATGGAATAGGCAATCTAACTAAGGCTATCCAATAAGATAACGCGCTGAAACATGAATATATTAACAACCGAATGACGGCACTTATTAACAGTACATCGATCAGCATCAAGCGCTCATAATGCTAGGACATTTCCTTGTAAAATATGAGCATGCACATTTATACCAACAAAAAAACAGCTGTGTGATTGATCAAGGAAAATATATTAAAGCCATAAAGATTTTAGACCAGAATCCACTATTTGGAATTATGTGCTTTAGGAACTCTTAGACAGATGGACCCAATAGACTCCCATTATATGAAGCAGAGAGGGCTGCGGATTTACCAAACAATCTTATTAAATACCATTTTAAATGAAATTCAATGCCAACTTCATACCAATTCCTACAGAAGTATGAGGGGAAAATGTCAAATCTGTATAAATTTTGAACCCTATTATTTAAATTATTTATAAAATGATTTATTTGTAAGCTACTTCCATTTAAATCACACATAAGGAAGTTTTTATAATAATGTTACAATACATTTTTAATGACATAATATGTTTCTACTTTTTAAATAATGTCTGTCATAAATAAATCAAATTTATTTTGAAGCAATATTCTCATCAGACTTTACATACTTAAATCTGCATAATTGTGCAGTTTTTTTGTGTGATTGTGTGTATTTTCCTGTCAAATTCTTACATTTGATCAAACTCAGTTTTAATAATAAGGCTGCCGTTATCAATCAAATTAAGTCATTTACACTGAAAAATTGCAACTGTAATAAATAGTTTTGATGAGATTGATGTTTAAACAAATAATATAAAAAAGAGTTGGTGTCGAGCCACAGTACGATAGAATGTTCCTTGGCTGTGGTGGCATTTCTATTTTAGAAATGTCTTCATTATTGATAGTAAGAGCTGTTTCAGTAACCGAAGTGATCCGCGGTGCACAGAACAACGGGCCAATAGGTGTTTGGCGCTGGCGAGCGGTGCTACACGCGGTGTGTTTGGCACCCTTCATATGGGAGTCCAGGGCCGTAACACCCATTGTCGCTAGCTTAAAAGATTTCCTGCACCAACAGCAATAGACCTCGCGTTCATTTCCTGGCACAGGCTTGACCCAAACGTAATTCGGATTCCTTGTCCACAGCGGATTAAACCGACACTTTCCCATTTTAGCCGACAAACTAGGCTAGCTACTATCTTGTTCTGTAATTTACCTCCCTTGCCTAGTAACCATAGTAACTGAGGTTTTTTTTCTCGATGGGAGTTTTGGGTTCCTCACCACCGTTTGCATATTGTTTTGCACTATCTGCCTGGCCGGGGGGGCTGCTTTAGAATTCATACTTGTATTAAATGTGTCTCATGTACAGCTGCTTTGTAACAATGAAAATTGTAAAAAGCGCTATATAAATAAAGTTGAGTTGAGTTGAGTAACGGGTGCGCGAGCTTTCGCGCTTACTGCAATGACGTGAATTTTTAATTAGCCTACACTAGTAACAGTTCATTTTGTTACGGTATGAACTTAATCCTAGGAAAAGTAAAAAAATAAAAAAATAAAAATAAGACCTTGTAACGAAATCCAAGACTTTGTATACCAAATTCAAGGCTATTAAGGCCTTAATTTTAGATTATCAAATTTAAGACTTTTTCAATGCTTTTAAGACCCCGCGGGTACCCTGTTAAATGCAGCTGCGTCGGAAAGTCAGTGGGCACTCTCGCACAGAAACTCCAATGCTCCATGGAAGAAGCACCACACTATAACCAGGAAATGCCATCTTCCTATCTGCATCTGGCATCTTTCTATCGCTGTTTTTCAAGCCTCCTCAGGTATTTTCATGATAACTAAGTATATTTATAAGGATGATGTTTAACAAGTGTTGCTTTTTTTAATTTTTTAAGCAAATCAAACGTGCAGTTCTTTCAGATGCAGCAGCATTTCCCACAGATCGCACCGTGCTTCACAAACAAGCTGTGCATAAAACATATGCACTTTCACAACCGCGATAGCCACATCGATTTAATATTGATTTCAAAGGGCTGCATGATTAATCGCAATTCCCAAATACTGGTTTTGAATTTTTCTACAATATTCACTCACCATGACAGTATAAAAGGACATGTTAAGAAAATCAACCCCAGTCTTTCCTCTCTCGATCAGTAGAAAATGTGGTTTAAAAATACCACCATGTACCCGAAAGCTGTATAAATCTGGAAAATAGTGCTATATTAATTTATGGTCACAATGCCCAGCACTATTAGTAACTATATTTTGTTAACTCCCAATTGTGCATCATTTTAACACAAAGAAAAATATACATTTGCACATTATTGGGTCCAATCTAAATATTTTTTAAGTCAAATGTAAGGGGCTAAAAGAGAGGCCTAAATTGTAAATGCATGTAAAAATACAGTGAAACATCGCGATAGCCAATGACATTGGGGGGCGGGGCGAGGGTTGGGGTATATCAGTTTGCTAGAAGGTCATCTGACAAAATCCACGAGTGCAGGCGGTGTGTGTGTGATAAGTCAACTGCGTGGGTCACGCGGCACTAATGTTTCCCACTGCCATTGCGGATGCGCATAGTTCAGGTCATTTTACACAGAAACAACGTCAGCGCATTACTACAATTCACTGTTTGTCTTAACTTTCTATGTCCATCTCGCGCATTCAAGTGTCGGGCAGCTTCCAAAATCATACTCCACTGGGGATAAGCATGAATGGACGAGCTCGACATATGCGCAGAATGTCATACTGTGGACTCGTGTTGTACACGGACAGGATGTACAGACGACCCCGACCCTCCTGATGACGAAAATTGCATCATGCAGGGGAATGACGATGCCGGCACAACATCGTGATGGCTGACAGCCATCGGCAACGGAAGATGTCAATAAACTAACAGCCAAACCCTATAGGGGATTAGACAGATGAACAAATTATTTAAGAGTCGGTCAAGAAGTAAGGTAATAATAACTATCTATTGTTAGAAAATAGAGATGTTCCGATGCCCTTTTTTACTTCCCAAAACCGATTCCGATACCTGGGCTCAGGGTATCAGCCGACACAGAGTACTGATTCGATACATATGTATCTGTATACAGCTGTATATACTAGCCCTGTGTGAATTGGTAGAATTATTGAATGGTGTGCTTCAGACATATCCCTTAATAAAACATGAACAATTACTGTAAACTAGAATATTTCGTATTATCGGACAGACATTGGAATGTAAAATTATTTTATTTTTCTTAAGTGGCAGTTTTACTGGCTGGTAGGTCCACTATGAAATACTGCCAAACAGTGTACATACTGCTAGCACTAGGGATGGGCATTTTCAATAATTTTATATTTGAATAGGTGAGCTAATAAAAACGAATATTCAAATATTCGTTTATTTAAATTAAGTTAAAATATGTAATTTGTTTTTATTTAGTCACCGATACCAGATTTTTATGTGGTATCGGTGGCATTTCTGATACTAGTATCGGTATCAGAACAGCCCTACTAGAAAATGAAATTGTTTTTACACAATGTATGTACGTAAACTTGTTGTTAGTTAACACTGTCTAAGAGTTCCTAAAGCACATAATTCCAAATAGTGGATTCTGGTCTAAAATCTTTATGGCTTTAATATATTTTCCTTGATCAATCACACAGCTGTTTTTTTTGTTGGTATAAATGTGCATGCTCATATTTTACAAGGAAATGTCCTAGCATTATGAGCGCTTGATGCTGATCGATGTACTAACACTCCATAAACCAAAGTAGGACCTTAACAGTTTTTAATTATTTACACTTTAAAGTTAGGTCTCATCTTACACCATGTGGTTAATTTTCACTCGTTCCTCAATTAAAACATGCAAACCCAAACAATATGAAAAAAGCTTATGTGAAACCCAGGCTCAAAATGGCCTGCTTTGGCTACTCTAGAGCTACTTGTCAATACATCACAAATAATGCACTGCAATGCAACATTTATTCAGTATCAACCGGGAGAAAGGCACTTGTGACCTGAATTTATGGACACCTAACCTAAATATATTCTTCTTAGATCAAAGATGTCATGTTAAATATGTAAGCTCTTGCCACTAAACATGGACCCTCAAAGGAAAATAGCATTAAACTCTGGAGCAGGGCTGTCAAACTCACTGTGTCAAAACACAGCTCTGCACAGTTTAGCATCCTGAAGATGTTGATTAGTTGAATCAGGTGTGTTTGATTAGTTTGGAGCTAAACTGGTTGGAGCTAAACTGTGCAGAGCTGCGACCCTCCATGAACTGAGTTTGACACCTTTGCTCTAGAGCAGCGGTTCTCAACCCTGGTAAGCTTTTAATTTATAAGCCTTTTACTTATAAGTAGGGGTGTGCGATATGACGATATTAGATCGTGAACGATTAAAATGACTGCACGATCCAGTTTTTCGGGAAAATCGTTAAATCGTCCTATATAGTAGTGTTCTATAGAATTCGTCAACATACTTGCGATAGATTGCGCCATGTTAACAAGCTCGTATACGTTGCTTGTGAATTCAGTAAGATTAAGTGACGATGGAGGGAAACACGGAGGACTTGGTCCCTAAAAAAAATTCTACATCAGTAATATTGAAATGGTTTGGGTTTTCCCCAACTGACACGGCCCAAACAACAGTTATTTGCAAATGTGGCAATGATAAGATTCGAGCGTCGTAAGGCAACACAACGAACCTTTTTAACCACCTCAAAATAAAAGGGACTGAAAGAGTATGCCGACAGTCAAATTATAAAGGGATCCCACGCGAGTAAATCAGGTACAACCAAGCATACGGAAACTAAAAGGCTTAAACAACGACTTTAGCGAAAGAACCATTTGAGAAAGGAACTCCGTATCCGTATGACAGAATGATCAAGCGCTGGAAAGATGTCACTGACGCGGTCGCATTTTACCTGGCCAAAGACATGATTCCCATAAAGACTGTGGAAAATGAGGGCTTTAAAAAACTGCTCAAAGTCGTAGATCCACGTTACGAAATACCCAGCCAAAAATATTTATCCTCCACGCCCATTCCACAGCTTTACTCCGAGTGCCGCAACAAGATGAAAAACAAAATTCAAAATGTCAAGTTTTTTGCTAACAGCTGATTTATGGTCTTGCACTTGCATTAAATATTAACTTGATTAAAATATTTTTCAAAATATAAATGGTAAAGAGTATATTTTTATATGGGGACTTAGTTTGGCTGTATTGAAGCCCCTTTAATTTGCAAAATAGTCTTAAAACCAACTTGAAGAAGAACCGCGAAAAAATCGTAAATCGTGATCTATCTGGAAAAAATCGTGATTTGAATTTTTTTCTACTTATAAGTTTTCATTTTTTCAACCAACAATATGTAGATTGGAGACCATTGTAGTTAGGCTAATTTCTTATCTACACAGTTCACAACCAACAGCAGAACATTTAAGTCTCCTATTTTTCATTTTACAAAATCTCCTCAAATACTCCTTGTAGTCCAAGGCCAAATCTTCTGGTTCTGCATTACTTTTCAGACCTTACCAATTTCCCGCATCTCATCAGTAACAATTTATTTACTTCCCGCTTTTCAAATTTGATAGATTAGATTTAATAAGCAACAATATTTATAACTGCCCTTGTACATCCCGCTGCGTAAAATCTGTGAATTTCTACTGTAAGCATTGCACACAGTTTTACTCAAACTCTAATTTATACCGAACGTGAACAGCGAACGTGGAAAAAGACGATGACAGGATGTGAGACAAGGTCAATTTTGCGAGCGGAGGCCATTTAGTCTCTTAACTTCTTAATGTGTTATCATATAGCTCAAATAACCACACCTTCGTCGGTCACCACACTGTATTTAACAAACATGGAAATTTTTTCAGACATTCAGCGACAGTAGATAAGCGACAGGCAGCGGTTTATTCTGTATTATTGGTTATTCGTTAAGCGAAACTGAAAGACAAAATATCCAAATATATTATGTTAAAGCAAATTACAGCATATTTATGACTACAGACTGGAATAAAGTTAGCCTCTTGCTGTCTGCACTGTTTACCTGCCCTCGTGATCCGACTGCTAACAGACTAATCTGTGATTTTACAAGCCATATCTGCTAAATTAAAAACATAACATTTAATGAAATGTATAGTTTGAAAGTCTTTAAAAACGTATTAGGGTGCAAAACAAGTAATACTCACCTAACCAGTCACAACAGAACGGAGGAAAAATCTTTGGAAAACTGCAGTTCATTTTCTTGAAGCAGCGCATCATTGTACCTAATTGCGATACAGCGCCACCATTAGGGGTGTGCACGAATATTCGAAAATTTAAATATTCGATGTGCAGTACTTATTCGAATAATAAAATCGCTATTTGAATTTTGCTAAAATATTCCTCTGCTGGCCAACGACGCAAACTAATACTAAAAGTTATACGCATGTGCACTGGGTGGAGCACGCATTTAATGACAAAATGGCGTCCTCGACCTGTAAGCGTAGGGCAGTGTTTGGAACTACTTTGTTCAAAATGATCAACATGTCATGTGAAAAATTTGTCAGTCGAAACTAAGTTATCATCATAGCACCACTTCAATGAGGAAGTCCAAACACCAAAACGTAATTATTGACCCAACGAATGAAGAAGGACAGCTACCCATCACAGCATTCGCGACTGCCGGAAGATGGAGATGGAGAGGATGAGGCAATGCAGCCTCGTTGGAAAAGACTGAGCCAGTTCTTCGGCGATGATTACAAAGAGTCTAGCCGAGACGAGTGGGAACAATTCTTGCTGGAGCCATGCATTCCCCCAGATGAGGATCCAATCCATTGGTGGAACAAAAACACGATGCGCTTCACTAAGCTTAGTCGCTTAGCGCACCGTTATTTGTGTATCCCAGCGACATCTGTGCGGGCAGAGCGTGTTTTCTCTGCAGCTGGGCTTATCGTTAATAGACTAAAAAGCTGACTTTCACCCGATCATGTCGACATGCTAAGTTTCATCCAGAAGAACATGTAAAACAAGATAAGATATGCCGACTGAGTTTAAAGCATAATGTTAAAGTTAAAGCTATATGTCGTTCTTTAAAAAAATGAAGTGGCAGCCTGCTATATGTATTGGAGTTTTTTTTTTAAGCTTGTTTTATATACCCTGATAAGCTTGTTCAGAAATGAAGAAAAAAATATGTTTTACTGAAAATAATGTATGCCTGATTAAACTTAATTTAAATGAACAAATATTTGAATATTCGTTTCTTATGAGCTAAAATATCCGAATGTTATTTTTGTGGAAAATGCACATCCCTAGCCACAATAGTAGCGTAATGTCACAAATACAGTCACAAATTTGCTTTGATTACTGTACTTCTCGTAACACCACAGAATTTAGGCTTGGGAGATGATGCTAACAATCACATGCCAAAAAACTAAAACTGATCCTGAATGCTGCCGAGAGACCCTTCAAATGAGAAGTAAAAGTAACCCTGACACATAAGAGAAACTATAGTGCATTACAACATGACTATATATTAAGTTTGAAACTGAATAAATGCTCTCACTGAAATACTCACCGCTTCGCATTTTTATGTATTTATTTAAAGCCCAAGAAAGCATGTCCTAAACCCTGTGTTAATTTGAGCTGGTCTTAGTATATTATGTTGGTTATTATGGGAATGAGACATTGAGCCTGTGTTTTTTAGTAAATCACCTGCAGAAAATTTCACTCTCATTCTGCTCTTGGGCTATTTTGCCCTGTTTACTAAATCTGGCACTTTACCTGTTAAAATCGACACGTTTTAACACAACAGAACAGTCAAGAAAAAACAATGTTGGCCAGGACTTCTATAATGTGAAATTGGGTGTAGGGCTGAACCGATTTCTCGAGTAATTTGAAAACAAAAAATCACTGTTTAATCCCTTTAACTACAGTACACACGGAGCACTGTGTACGCCTAGGACCATTATTACTGACGCACAGCCCGCTAAACTCTGCACATGTTATGTAAACACAGAAGAAGCTCCAGAATAAATTACAGAAAAATATACAGAGGGCAGAGGATTTCATTTCTGCTCTGACAACCACGAGACTGTGACAAACACTGTATGTTGTGTAAGAGAGATAATGGTGAAAGAACATTGTGCTTGGTACGTTCCTTTTCTTTAAACTAAACTTTAAGGACTTCAGTCCTTAAAAGTTTATCCTGTCTGACTAGCGCGTGTCCCATAATGTTTACAGTAGGTATGATCCAAAGGCTAAAAGCGGTCATTGTGGCTGTTTAAATCCATGCACATCTAACAGGGCTGTACAGTGCGGCATATATGTATGTTCTGCGCAGTAGGAGGACATGAACACATGAACTTCAATGCCAGAGTAGCTCAGAGTTTATTTCAGAACATTTTACAGAGTGAAGCTATGTGAAGTGAAGCTATCGAACACACACTAAAAAATAAGTGTCTTTTGATGACCTTTCAAAATAAAGTCCATTTAATTACAGTAGTTTTATGTGGACAAATATATTACTATTTAATAGTAAAAAAGAGATTTAACCAATTTGGGTAAACCGTAAGTTACCTTTGAATTTTATTTCTATTTTTATTTATGTTTCTAATTTATCCATTTGGAAAATATTGCATTTTGACTGTAATATCTCAATGCATGTATTAAATGGGTTTCGTTTTCACAGATATTAAAGAATGCAATTTCAGCAATCAAATTTTTTTTTCTAAAAAGGAAACAAATTAGTTGTTCATTTTAAGAGACCTGTCTTATTTCCTCTTCTATATTTAGTAGTGATACACAATATTAGATTTTTGCAGCTATACTATATGCCGATAATTTCCACCTCAATTAAGACGATAGCCGATGCCGATACTGATATATGCTGTATATCCACTAGGGCGTTTTTACGCCGCTAAAAGCACCAGGTGCTGGACAGAGCAACCAAGGTGCTCTGGTTGCAAATTTAAGACACCATTGCATAAGCTGGAAAGAAATAAGCAACAGCAATGAGCCAGTGGAAAAAAACAAGGGGTCATAGCCCGGTCCCTTCAGTGACCCTTCTCACACTTTGAAATGAGGATAAACTAAATAATTTTAAAAACTTTTGGAAAATGAATTTGGTGCATATTAATTAAAGAAGCAACAAGAGCAGAGGTTAAAGAGATCACAGACTCGCTTATGCAATGGTGTCTTTGAAATGGAGACTACAAAATGGCAGAGTACACAGTTGATAAGCACCCGTGAGTCTACTCCCGATGGACAGGATTAAACTTTTTTTTACTCTGTTTTAGTTAAAAATGTTAATCAAATAGGCTGTGCGCTGCTAACGCGCAAAGAGATGTATTTATTTGCGCACTCGGTTAATGTGGGAATCTGCTGCTTTTACAAATATTAGATTACTATGTTGTATTTAGATCATTTTTTCCACAATTATCAATGTAAACGAATACACTGATAAAGTAAATTCTTAAAACTTAAACGTGAGAACAAAACCGGGGCACGAAGGAGTGCCGCAAGAGCCGCACACTGACAAAGAGCAGAGCGAGACTACCATGCCTATATGTGCTATACGTGCCTCAGCCTCGGACGGCATAGGCCCATTTTCTAGGGATGTCTACCAATGTTTTAATATTCCAATATTCCATCCACAATAACTATTCGAATAATAAAAATGCGATTTGAATATTCTTATTTTTCATAAGAATAAAACTGCGTCACCACAAGGTTAAGATACTGCTACAGGAGACCTATAGAGTTCTCACTGTAATGATTTTATAATATACAGAAAATAAAAATAATAATTTGTTCACTCAGATTGCAAGCTAGTTTAATTATTTTAAGTTAACACATCGGATGCCCGGATCGTGTGTTAAGCTCGGCTCACATCACCATATTAAAATGTTTCAAAACTTGTGAGCCACAGAATTTGTTAGCATTTCTTACATTAGGTATAAAAATACCAATGTAATATTAAATGATTAACAATAATTCATTTATTACCGTAACTTGTTCTTAGTGGTTGTTCAAAGTAAATTCATATTCGTTCATTAACAACTTGAAACATGAAAATGTAGGCTACATTTCACTGCAACTAATGTTAATCAATTAGGCATTAACATAAGACTGGCACCCTTTCCATACCTAAAAGTTCAAATAGGGTCGTCGCCTTCAAGTTACAGCCTGTAAATAAATTTGCACGGATGCTTTTTGGTTTATTTTAAAATGCACTGTGATTCCTTACCTTAGTTGAAATAAAATGTCCTACCTTATGTATTGATGCAAATGCAAAGCTAAACAAGTAAGACACTTGCCGTGAAAGACAAAGAAAACAATATTTATAGGCTATGTGGTGCTGATAAGGAAATATCTATATCACTATAATTGCTCCGTCTTTGTTGCGGGGTATTTTTTTAGGATCTTAACAGTCGGCTTGGAGGCATCAAGCTCGTTTAATTGATTAGTTATCAAAATTATAAACAATAAAGCCAGATATTCTTGTCAGATCTGGGTTTTGTTACCGGGAGTTAGAGAATATCAGCCCGGTTTCTCCGCTGTCAGCTTGTTGAACAGACTTTCACTAGAGTAAAATAGACCTAGCCTATATGCTTGTTTTTCTTATTAAGAACATGTAAAACAAAATAAACAATATTATTATATAACACAGACTGTCAATATACTCACTGTACGTTGCGTTTTGTTCTTTTTGCATTATCCCATTGCGTGTAGGTTTAAATGCAGTTTTTATGTATTTTCTACACTTAACAAATTACGTAATTTTTAACTTATTTTAAATTAACAAATATACGAATATTCGTTTTTCATGAGTTCAAATATTAACTTGAAAAATGCCCATCCCTAATTTAAACCCTGCCACCCAAAATAATACAGCACCGACATGCTCGCTGTAGCACAAACAAGCAAATTGACGCAAACGCATATAAATAAACACAGCTTCCTATCGGCGAGGCATATCAGCGTTATTTTTTGTATCCGGCTGATGCCGATAATTAATTTATAAGCCATTATCTGCCGATAATAACGTGCATCCCTAATATTTAGCATTGCTCTCCGAATACTCAACTAATCGATGGAATAAATCGATAGAATACTCGATTGCTTAAATAATTGATAGCTACAGCCCTAATGGGTGTCATTTTTCAGGAATAATGGCTCAATTAGCTAGTATACTGTGCAGCACATTCTTAACCCAACAGGACGGGAATTCTGTAAAACCCAATAACAATTTGGAAATTCTGTAAAACACAAAAGCAAAACAAAGGACCACCCTAATTTTGTTTTTCGGAATTCTAAAACATTAATGTTTTTCCAACTCTTTACACCAAATCTAAATTCTACAGACCTACACCACACAATATACACCATTCTGGCAGATAAGTTAAACAAACTAAAAATCTACTTTATATAGGACATGGTGCAAACATCTTTTCAAGACCAACTGCCTCACCCTGGACTCCTATCATCAGCATGTAAATGACAGCAGACGCTTTGGGAACTTACCAGCCATGTGTAAATACCCCAACCAGCAGCCTAGGGTGACAAGAACGTGGGCAATAACGGGAACAGGGAGCAGGGAAGGGTTGAGAAAAGGTTTATTTTAGTCTCTTCATAAAATGGGCAATTTCTTTAAATGATAAAAATACAAATCAGTATCACAGAGGGATCCAATTACAACTGCAGACTAAGAGGAAGCCATTTTGTTTAGGAATATAGTTTAAACCACTACTAAATGTCATTCTTCTTTGGTATCCAATATAAACTAAAAAGACAGAATATAATTTTAAACTAAAGAAATGAGAAACATTATAAGGAATAATAAAAAGGTTCACAGTACTGCTGTATGAGCCCTAGAAGTCTTTTTTATACATTACCATCGAGGTTCTGATCAGATTTACTTACACATACTTTAGCCTAACAAAACATAATCTTTAATAATCTATTAATAATCTTGCCACTAATTTAAAATGTATTTATCGTATAATCCCTATTCAGATGATTAGATATTAGTATGGTTACCACTAGATGTAAAAAGATTAAAGCGTTCCTACTGATTTTATATTATACCTTTGGACATGTTGATGACTCGCTTTGACATGTCGTTTTAAAGTAATAATAACATCCATAATGCACCCGTTTTCTAGGAGAATGTTCTGCTGTATTGTGCATTCAATACAGCAAATAAATACGCACTGACGAACCAAACCTGCGAAGCGCGACGGACACCCACAATGCTATCTTGGTAGACAGAATACTTGATTTTAAAACGGAGTTAATAAGCAGAATAAAGATTGACATCTAGACCTAACGTGCTGATTACTATACATCCAGGCTCGCTCATAGGCCTTCATTTTCTTTATAACGACAGCACTGCACTCATGCAAGCCACGTCCATGACATTCAAAGTTTTAGATATCGAGCAACCCGTAAACATTCACAAAGAAGCATAAGCAAATCTCCCATTTCCATCACCAATCCACGAACAGGCCCAAAACATGTCAAAATCACCCATTTCACATCACTGGGACTATTACTTCCCAGAAGACATTATGAATTGATCGCACGATGATTAAGGATTTAATCCCGTATTATGTCGATAACAACACATGAAACCATAACGTTAATTCCAATCGAAATCGTTTTTGATGACGTTTTCCACCAGTTATTAGTGCTTATATATGCATTTGGACTGTTGACATGAAAATACGACATGATTATGAAGGCCGTTCACCAACACAGGCCTGAGCAGATCCTTTTGTTTATTTTGTACAGTCCGTGAAACAAACACCTATCAACCGAAATTCGCTTTCTGGGTATTTACACGAGTAAACCATCTGAGACATCATATCAAGAATAGATATAATGGTTTATTTCCTGACGAATAAACAAAATAGTATGATAAATAGATTTTGTCAGGAAGAGGCCCTACACACCGGTCTCGCGTTTTCTGGCCCTTCATTGTGGCTTTTGCTAATCCGAAGCATAATGTAATAGAGGTCTACAAAATATATACAAACTTGAAATGTACTAATGTGTGAAGCACCACATAGCAGGAAACAGATTGTAGAATGACTTGTTGTGAATTACATAAAAATCTTCACTGAGAGAAACTGGTAATCGCGTTCAGCTAACGTATAGCCACCGTGCTAGCCATGCTAAATTAGATAAACACTTAACTGTATCTAACTACCCATTATCCAACTACACATCTACCACCAATTTACAGTTTAAACGTAGTTTCTCGTGTTGAAAAAACGTCCCGTTTAAATGTTAAGTAATCTGTCTTTTATGCTAATGCGTTTGCATGGCTAACCGATGCTAATCTGTTGAAGGAACGAAGCGTGACAAGCAATAATCAAGAAATGAGAAGACTTATTTACAACAACGAAAACAAAACACTACACAATATGAACAATACACTTATATATATTGAAAAATATAACGTCTGTACCGTTGTTGTCAGTAATTGGCCTACATATGGTAAAGCTTGAGAGCAAAGCCGGTCTCCTGTCGACGTGTATGCGGGCAAGATTAGGTCAGAGTGACTGACTGAAGACGTAAACAAACTACCACAAACTACCACCACCAGCAAACTACATCAGGCAACATTTAACCTAAACAGGCCTGGGTGGCTCAAGTAGAAAAAACACTCATCATGCACGAAAACTTTCTCTATTTCAATCAGACGTAATTGACGTTACACAATATACAAAAATAAGTAACATTAGACAAACTTGGATTCATTTATAATTTCCTTTCAAATTGGTGACTCATTAGTACTATTTTTAGCACAGCTTTATACATAACCATCCATTAAAATATTAACAAGACGCACTCCAAATGTGATAATATATTCGTTAAACTGCTATGTATTATTGGTGTTCTCTCAGCTGATGCTTACTTATAATATTGCATATTTATTTCAATGGGGATATAAATAATGTTAGGTCTCAGTTCGCTTTCGCGGTCAATTAACGTCATTAAACAAGATTCCAATATTTTATGATTTCTGAAACAACAGCGGAATCCCCAAAAAGTGTTCTTTTTGTTTCGAGCACACAAATAGGACGGCAGGAAAGGGCTCAAGAGATGACAACTGGAAACCATATTTTCTTTTTCGTCTGGCTTTTCTCACTCATATTACGCGACAGCCGAGTCACACTAAGGGCTCCGATGCGCATAAGATGCAAGAAGTCTCCCTGGCATTGAAGTTTAACGTACATGTGTGTATTTTATATGTTGTAATTACCTATTTGTTGCAGTGTTGTAGTAGCTGATAGACACAGTGCAGCAGCGGCAGCAGCTTTACCTTCATCAGCTGAGCGACCTGCGAACTGCCGAATCACATCAGCTCACACTGCTCTCGCTGCTTCCGCCGCCGCACTACTTCCCGCAACAACAAAAAACAGCAGCTACGGCAACAGCAAAGCCTTGCCTTAACAATCGTCTTGACGACCGTAATCACCCCATTCAAGATTAATTCTGACGAGGATGTGGCAACATCAACCTTACTTTTAGGAATATAACGCTAGTCCATTAGTAACATACGTCAGGATTTCATATCAATCCGCCAGGTCGTGAACCCCCCACCACCACCTCAGCCAACGTCACACAAATGTTTATAAACGTTTGTTTAAAAACGTTAAGCTAATTATATAGCTGTATGTGTTTATGTCACAAACTAATCGAAATACATATATATATATAACGAAAGGTACAGGAACGGTGTGGACTTCGCCGTTGTCATGGCAACCGCCGAGCGTCCAAAAATGGCGTTTCTGCTGGATGAAATACTGTTTGAAACCTATGGACAAGGTCCATCTCCCTCTAAAGACTTCTACCAACTTGTTATCACACAAAAGGAGGTATAGCAGTATTCAAAAGTGCAAGGAATTTAATAATTAAAATGCAAATGGACACATACTTCATCACTTCAATATAAATGAAACAAGATGGGGAATTTTGATGTAACTCAAAATATTCTTGATTTATTTAAGTTTTTAAATGGTTGACAGTAAAACATAGCTGTGTTTTTTTATTTTTTATTAATATATTTTTACTATTCCAAAAGGTTATATGGAGGTGGTGGAAGATTTCAATCCGGGGTGTGTTCAGAGGGACACCACCAGGAGAGATAAAACAGTCCCACATTGAATTTGTAGAGGATACAACATTCCAGAGTATTACAGAGTTATTTTCCAGCTCCCAATGAAACTTGTTATATATTGTAGTGGCTTGTAATTGCAGCTTCATAAGAAAATCATTATGTTCCTCATTATAGAGCAGTTAGATGTTGTGTTTGGACCCAAAAGTTTGGAATACACATTGTCTCTGTGCCGAGGACATTTTGAATATCTGGTGCGGTTACCTGACCAGCTACTCCTTAACATCCTTTCATACCTGCCCCTCCAGGATATCGGTCACATCAGCCAAACTTCAAGCAGGTTTAGGAAGGTAACAACATTATTCAACACTTTAAACTACATTTTGAACATTTGTTATTATCAAAAGTGATTGTAAGACTCAGCGTTCCTACCATTGTTCTTGTGTAGAGCATTGTTAAAGTTTCAAGAGGTATTAAAGCCCGTTTGTGACACAAACATGAGTGATACCACAAATTGTTTGGCCCTCTGACTTATTTCCACTTGGCTGCCAGAAAACTTCACAATTACGCTTTATTTTGTACAGTTTGTGTTATGTTTCTATATTATTGTGTGTGTGTGTGTGTGTGTGTGTGTGTCTAGCTGTGTAACTCAGATGAGTTTTGGAAAAAGACCATGCTGAGTTATTTTGACGTGATAACTGAAGACATGGAGTTGCTGGTAAAGGCCATGGGCTGGAAGAAGCTCTTCATGTTTTACTACAGTCAAGAACATGAATGCAATGTGACCTGTCTGACAGAAAATAAACCCAATCCTGCTGCATCTCCATGAAGATTTTAATGCCATTCCATAACAAATCAATTTATCTCTTAGTATTCTATTTAAATTCTTTTTTTTATGGTTTTAACTCAGATTCACCTTTTATTCTACTGGGTTTACATGCCGATATTACTCCAAATATGTAATCTATTTCAACAAACCAAATTCTTTTAAATCCAGTATGTTTTTAAGTATTAATTGTGATAATATAATTAGAACAGGCATATTTATTGTTAATTAATTTCCAAGTATTCATCGAAAATGTATGTTTACTGTCCTTTATTTTAAAGTATTCTAGAGATAATCTATCACAATGTTATTAGAAATGTTGTTGTTTGTTTTTAACTGGCTTACTATTGTAATTTTTAAACTGCTGTATTCTGTGTAATAGCAGTTGTGCTCTCTTAGGGTGACTTTTGGGATTGCTGAAAATGTTAAGACTCTATTTGCAACTCTGCAATGTGGGTTTTGTCCAGCAGATGGCGCACAAGTATTGCAGTCTGTGTAACGAGACAAAACATTCACCCAATTCAAGTAAACGTTTGTCGTGCAAAAGTTATTTAGCAATTTATTTAAGTTAAGTTTACAAGGCCATGTTACTAATATAAGCAAAGGAGAGAATGAACAATTTTTTTTTGGACAGACAGACAGTCAGATAGCTATTGGTTAGTCAAATAAATACTGAACAGGTATGTTTTGAGTTGTTTTTTGAAAGTTGTGAAGGATGCTGGAAGGTCATTCCACCATAGGGGAACCGAACGAGCAAAGGTTTTGCAAACGATAAGGTGCCTTGCTGTGATGGAACAACTAGGCGTCACTCATTTTCATGCTGAAGATGACTGTAGGGGATCTACCTGTAGCAGTGAGTTAAGGTAAATGGGCGATTTTGCCGTTATCGTTCCGAAGGCCAGTGTCAGAGATTTAAACTTGATGCAGGCGGCAACTGGCAGCCAGTGAAGTGTATTCAGGAGGGGTGTTACATGGGTTCTTATAGGCTGATTGAAAAGTAGACGTGCAGCTCCATTCTGGATCATTTGCAAGGGCTTTACTACATTGGTTGGAAGGCCGGCCAGTAGAGAATTGCAGTAGTCCAGTCTTGATATGACCAGAGCTTGGACTAGGAGCTGAGGCATGCTACGACAGGAACGGCCTGATTTTCCTGATGTTGTAGAGCACATAGTGTACCTGCAAGTTCGAGTGATTGCTGCAATGTCGGAGGTGAATTTCAGCTGGTCGTCGAGCATTACCCCCAGGTTCCTCGCAGATTGGGTGGGTGTTATAGTTGAGGATCCAGGATACCTCAAAGGATCTGCCTGTGAGATAAGTTAACTGATTAAGCCAGTTGAGTGCAGAGATGCCCAGTTTGGAGAGAGTGGAGAGCAGGATCAGGTGGTTCACAGTGTGAAGAGCAGCAGAGAAATAATAATGCTTACAGAATGTCATTGCTTTATAAACAATGGAGTTTGGAAAAACATTTATTTGAGTTTACTGTGAAAGCATGCACTGTATGTTTATTAGAATTGTGTAGTACTTTCTAATGTATTCATCCTTTTTACACCACTTAGTTTTTTTATTTCAGTATGGGAACTTTGTTAACCAAGCAAGAGTCTTAAGTGAAATGTTTCATTTTAGTTTAGTTTATATACGCTGCTTTATATTCAACAACATCTATAATTAAAACAATACATTAAACATATTTTAATTCTAGCAAGCATTTCTCAAAATTGTGCAATACTGGACCAATATAGAACAATATCAGTACAAAATAAAGAGTCTTGAGTGAAATGTTTAACTTTAGTTTATTTACATTGCTTTATATTCAACTACATCATTAAATAAGAAATTACATAAACAATATTTTTATTCTAGCAAACATTTAATATAGAACAATAGCAGTACTATGAAGACAGAATGTGTCTTTTGACTTTAACTGACTTTACTACAATTAGCCTACATTGGGACCACTTGTTTAAAATACAATTCCACTATTTATCAGTTGGCTAAATAAATAAGTACATGTCAACATTTTCTTGCAGATGCCACAAATAATCCCTTTTATGTATAAATTAACAACATCCGTCATGAGTTTTTATTTCCCTGCAGTAGTTGGTGTACAACTGTCAAAACCCATGAAGGCGCACAAAAAATGGCTTTTTGAATAGCTGTCTACTGTCGTGAAATTGAAAAAATAAATGCACTGATATTTAAACATGTTGAGTCCAAATTTCTTTTTGAGACTGCTCTGACCAGTCTAGCTGCTCAGAAATATTATGAAGCTTGATGCTTGCCAAAAACATGGAGAAACATTATTGCGGAAGCAACCTCAAATCTAGTTTAGACTAGAGTTACTTCTGATTCAAGTACATGATTATGAAAGTGTGCCCTAGAATCTATTATCCCCGTGTTGCAAAAGAAGCAGGTCTTCGATATGATGTTCTATCACATATTTACTTGACTTTTATTAGACCAGTTCTTGAATATGTTATCACAGTCTTGGGTGGACTACCCAAGAATCTCTCTGATGAGAGAGGATCCTAAAACATTGTTGCCAGATAAATGGTCTCTGAACTGCCACATTTCCATTACTGAGTGAGAGCCGTGATGAGGCAACAAAACGTACGTTTACCAAATTACTTACGGACAGTTCATCACCACTCTTTGACTTATTTCAGGATGTTGTGCCAGTAGTGTCCTGCCTGTCAATATTTGAATAAACTAAACTAAACTTTTTCATGTAATATTACATATTTTCGTAAATTTCATCTTTTTCTGTAATTTTCTGTAAGATTTGAAAAATCTGTGAAAAATCTGTAAAAACAAAACAGTACATTTCTGTAAAATTACAGTTTTTTACACCAACACCCTTAAAGTGAAGAGAGAAAATATAAAGTTAACTTTACCTACACACAAAAGTCCTTCAAAAGGTTCTTCGATGCCATAGAAGAACCTTTTGTTTCCATAAGAAACCTTGAACCTTTAACCTCTGTTTCACAAAAGGTTCTTTGTGGTGAAAAAAAGTTCTTCAGATTATAAAAAGGTAAGAAAAAGATGGTTCTTTAAAGAACCTATGACTGAATGTTTTTTTTGTGGAACCCAAAATATTTTTATGGCATCACTGTGAAAAATCTTTTAAAAGAGTAGTTCACCTTCAAAATGAAAATTCAGGTTTGAAATGAAAAGTAAATGATGACAGTTTTCATTCTGCAGGTGAGCTACTCATTTAAGCACCTTTATTTTTAATAGTGTATGATATTATGAGCTATGATATATATATACAGGTGATTTATGTGATTTTGAAAATGAGAAATGTAAATTATATTATGAGTCATGAGTTATATCATGATGCCATAGAAGAAACTTTTTTTATTCTATAGCATCGCTCAGAAGAACCTCTTAAGCACCTTCATTTTGTGTGTGACTTGTGTAGAGTTTTGATGTACCATACAAAATTAAGGTGCTTAACAGGTTCTTATACAGCGATGCCATAACCATTTTTGGTTCCACAAAGAACCATTCCCCAAATTACCATTTTTCATACATTTTCCCACTACTAAGAACCTGTTGGTTCTTTAGATGTTGTAGGTTCTTTATGGAACAAACCAGCCAAACAGTTTTTCTATGGCGATGTTTAAAAAAATGTTTAAGGCTGTATCCTAGCTTTACAGGGACCAAAAGCTATACTGTAGGTAAGCCAATTATTACTTTGTGACATTGTCATACTTTGTACATTGACCAACCAGGGAATCTTCTTAATCTCTACCTAGAGATGATGCAACCGTATTGCATAAACAAACTCATCTGCTCTCTACAAATGGCTCGGGTTTTTCTTGCAATGTAAGCTAATGGGAATATTAGCACATCTCACCTCAACAAGACACACGATTAGTCATGTCTATGGCATGTAGGGTGTGAAATGAGTTCACTTAACAAGCACCACTAACAGAATGATGAATGCTAATGGATGTTTAGACAAAATTCTCTCTTTCTCTCTTTCTCTCTTTCTCACTCTCTCTCTCTCTCTCTCTCTCTCTCTCTCTCTCTTTCTTTGGATCAGGAAAGCGGCTTGATGACGCATTAGATACTGAGGCCTCTGGTAGGATTGCTGGGCTGGGAGAATAACAGAGAGGCGCTGCTTTGGCAGGCCCTGATACTTTAACACACACACATTCACACGCACACGAGCACAAAGGAAGCACTGCGGAGAAAGACCAGCTGATCAGTCCCTGAAGGACAAACAGTGCTGCTGACATGCTCTCTTTCTCTCTTTATCTTCCGGTCTCATTTCTACACAGCAGAACAGAACGATCTCACCCGGGCCAGACTGTTGACATCTGCCACAGCTCAGATATGGAGGAGGAAGACTAGATCAGGTACATAAAAAGTCCGGCTAAAACTTTCTCTCATTTACTCTCTTACTCATCCATACCGAGAGAAGTGGGTGCTGTCGTCCATTAATACTGACTAACGGGCTTTCCGCTGTGGAAACTGTGATCAGATCAAGTGTCGCGAAGCGTTGCGAGTACGTGTTTGTGTGCGCAGGATTGTTTTGAATATATAGCCTACTGTGGGAATCTTTAAAGATGGGCATTCTGGAGCCGCTTCTTTACTAAAGCATTGTGTTTTTCTTGATGATGTTCCAACGAGGAGGAGACTAACTATGATGGAACAACTTAAATGCAAGCAGAATTAAATAAAATGCTTGTTGCACAAGAATAAGTATTAGTTTCATGAAATCCTGTAAAAAAATAAATATGCAGTGGGGTGAAAAAGTGCACATTAAAACAGAGGCAACATTTGGAACTCAAAACTACTTTGCATGAAAGGTCAGATTTCTATCTAAGCATACAAGATGATATCCATACTGTGGAAAGTTCTCGAATCAACATGAATCAAAAAGTTACTTCAGATAAAAGTACCTGTCAAATGCATAAATGGAAATAAAAAATATCTAGATTTACATTGTGTATAAAATTGTGTAGCCCATGCTGGCTCAAGTGCATGCTGTCAGACAAGCAAAACAAGGAAAAAACATTTACACAGAGTGAACCTTTCTGATGTTTTTCACACAAAATTGGAAAAAAAACTAAATAGAAAGAAGTCATACTTTTGGCCTCAAACTTGTTGATCCCACTGCATATTACACACAAGAGGCGTAACTGAACTGGGTCACGTACTGAATCTTCTCCACCATGACCACCAGGGGGCACAACACTGTGGTTCCTCTCAAAGACGGCTTTAATCGCACCAGCTGGGACCAGAGGAAACACAATCTTGGTTATGAGGAGCAGTATGAAGAACCGGAAGGTTTGTCATGTCATTTTTATCTTCCAATGATCTTTTAAGTATCATTATTGTTAGAAATGTAAAGCTGCACCTTCTTGGTTTTGCTAAAAACAGACTACAAAAAATAGTGCTATAATGCAACTAACATTTGATATTGCATTGTTTTATCCTAATCTTCACCTAAATTTTCTTTCATATGCTCATATTGAAGTTTCATATATTCATATGGTTTTGAAAAGCTGCAAAGTTTCCCCTCAGTAACTCATATTGAAACACAGCAGCCCACGTAGGGAGCTAGGCCTCATCTCGCTCATCAGAGTAATTCGTCGAAGTCTACAGCTTGTTTTCTTTCTTTTTCTACTTTACTAAGGCCAAGTTGGTCTTGAGCGGAAGGTTTATTTGATGAGCGTGGGCGTAGCGTTAGCATAACTAACACACAGGCCTGGCTTTGACAAGGCCTCGGAGCTCAGATAGGTCTCTGTTAGCATCTCTGATGTTCTCATAGAGGAAACTGACAGGCCGCAGTTCACATGTATTATTAAATGACAAAGAACAAAAGTACTTCAGTCATGCAGCATTTGTGTGCTAAATGTTGGCACAGAGTGTTCACTGCGTACTAGTAATGAGCCATTAATGACTGTTATGTGGCAGGAACCACGAGCCCATCGCGCCTCAGGGTTATTCAGAAGCGGCACGCTGTGTTGTTGTAGAATTCTTGGAGGGAAATTGAAGTGTTGATTTGCTTTATTTTTTTTGTTTATTAAATGGTAAAGATTTGGTTCAATTATATTGCAACATTTACATTACATTTACGCATTTGGCAAGTGCTTTGGATTGCATTATTAAATACAATTGTTTCTGAGTAAGTGCAATCCCTGTGTTGAACCCATGATCTTGGCGTTGCAAACGGTATGATCTAACCACTGAGCAACATGAAAGCGCATGGTGGTAGTAACAGGAAACAGTCTGGTAAAACAGAAATAAAATCTTTCCTATTATGGTCCAGTTCTCTGGTCGCTTAACTGCTTAATGTCACATGCGAATACAACTAGAGCATACAGGAAAAAGATGTGGTCCACTGCAAAAATATTGCCTCACCCACAACACAGAATTTGTATGATTAGAAATAATATTATAAATCTACACAAAATATAAGAGTAGATTCATTTAGAAAGCAACACATAAAAAATCCTGTAATCTTTGAACAATGATTAAATATTGAATTAATAATAAATACTAAATAAATGAATAAATAATCAAATTAATATTTTTCTTAAACACCTTAATATGCATGGGGCCAATGAGCGGGCCGGAAAGGCATTTTATAAAGTGTCTGCATTTTTTTATTACCTTCATTTAATTGTCAAAAACTATGCATCATTTAAAAGCTAAAACACTCCACATTCATGTTCTGAACTTGTTTTAGCAGTCAATACAATGCTCAAAAATAGGGGCGCTTGTGACATATTTTAATGAGTTTATATATTCTGTTCACACTTATTACGACAAATTATATTTTGACCACAACATGTCCAGTTATTTGCGATTAGGATTTTTACAAATAATTGTATGATAATTTTGATTTGTACCTGTCACAAACTGCTCCGATACTTGCAGGTCCAAATGCAGCTTTATTACAGGAAATCGGGTTACAAACAGGCAATGAGTTCAGGGGAGGCAGCAACAATCAAAAACGAGATCACAGGTAAGAGGCAGGCAAGAAAGGTTCACAAAAGACAGTGGTACAGTCCAAGGTCCAAAAACACGGGTAATCCAAAACAACGAGAGAATGCTCAGAAATGCAGTTGACACACAAACAAGACTTCACAATGACAGAGAGAATGAACCAGGCTATATAGACATAGGTTATTGCAAACAGGTGAGAGTGATCAGTGTTCAATGAGTCCGGGTAATGGGTTATGGGAAATGTAGTGTGCAAAGACAGTCTGTGTGATGAGGGGAGTGCCCTCTAGTGGATTTGTAAAGGCACTCCAGCTGGTGAATGTGACATAGCCCCCCCTCTAAGGGCGGCATCCATATGCCCCCAAAAAGTCCTGGAGGGCGGTGGAGCAGAGGTGGAACGGGGGAGGGTTGGCAGATCAGGTCCATGATGTGGAGTCATAGGGGAGTGGAGGATAGGCGTACCGGGGGCGTGGTGTAGAGGGGCAGGAGGCCAGGGAGGCGCAGGCTGGTCAGGAGGCCAGGGCGTGGCGGGCAGGTCTGGAAACCTGGGCGTGGCGGGTAGGTCTGGAAGGGCAGATAGGCAGGGACTCCGGAAGACCACAGTAGTATATCTTGGACGAGGCAGGGAACTCAGGAGCGTCCATCTTGGACGAGGCAGGGATCTCAGGAGTGTCCATTTTGGATGAGGGAGGGAACTCAGGAGCGTCCATCTTGGACGAGGCAGGGAACTCGGGAACGACTGACGAACCGGCTCGAAGAACACAGGAACGCTGGACAAAAGGCCACTGGAAGGCAGGACGGGACCGGCACGAAGACCATTGGAAGGCCGAACGGAACTGGCTCCAAGACCACTGGAAGGCTGGACGGGACTGGCTCAAAGACCTCTGGAACGGGAGAACAGTCCACCGCCCAGACACATAGCAGAGCAGCAGCCACAACTGGCAGAGCTGAATCCAAGGACCTCTCCTCCATTACGGACGCCACCTGGCCTGAGACCACAGGACTTGGGACCACTCCTATGGAACGGACGCCACCTGGCTAGAGACTCAACTCAACTTAACTTTATTTATGTAGCGCTTTTTACAATTTTCATTGTTACAAAGCAGCTGTATATGAGACATATTGACTATAAGTAAAACAACTAAGGTATATATACCTGTAAAAACAAGAAAAAGGTGAAAACACAAAAGACAGACATACAAATGCTCAGCACACACAATACGCATAAATACTTACACACATTGACATAGACGCACACACACAAACACACTCACACACACACACGCACAGTGAAAGCACACAATTGAGATAAAGGAGAGAGAACCACAGGTCAAATATTAAACAGACTATAAATTCCTATATGCAATAGTAATTATGTAAAACTTCTGAATTCTAAAGCAGCTTCCCCGGCCAGGCAAATAGTGCAAAACAGTATGCAATCGGTGGCGAGGAACCCATAACTCCAATCAAGAAAAAAACCCTCAGGAGAACTCAGGCCCAACCAGGGGATTCCAGTTCCCCTCTGGCAAAAGCTGCTGCCTATGCACAAGCTCAACAGTGCTTGCAAAACAAGGCTAAATAAAAAATAAATAAACATACTAATAAAGTCAATCATAGATTTAAGATTATCATTACGTAGTGAAATCGTGTCAAGTCGCTGCGTCCTTTATCCAGCTCTATCATCTCAGCTCTTGTCTGGTCACTGCTTCCCATTCTCAGCTCTACCGTCAGATCTGGGCATGAGTTGCATCCTGCGGTAACCTTGGAACAAAAAGACAAGACTGGCTGAGAGTAAAGTACTGTTCTGCACTCTTTGATGCAACAAGTACATCATTTGTTGTTGGATGTGTTCCTGGTTCCGGTTGATCTAAATAATGCAGCCTAAAGGGTTAATATTATGGAGGTGTAGTGTATGCAAGATTAAAAAGATGCATCTTTAGTCTAGATTTAAACTGACAGAGTGTGTCTACCTCCCGGACAGTGCAGGGAAGAATATTCCAAAGTTTAGGCACTAGATAAGAAAAGGATCTACCACCTGCACTTGATTTTGAAATTCTAGGTATTACCAACTGACAGGAGGCCTGAGAGTGTAATGCACGTGGAGGACTGTAATACAATAGAGGTTCACTCAAATACTGCGGCGCTAGACCATGTAGGGCTTTATAGGGATTTAGCAAGATCTTAAAGTTAATGCGATGCTTTATAGGTAACCAGTGCAAGGTTGACAAAACCGAGGTTATATTTTGTAATAGGCCTGCAGGGCAACCACCTAAGAGTGCATTACAGTAATCTAGTCTTGATGTCATAAATGTATGAATTAATTTCTCTGCATCTGACAGTGACAGCATATGACGTAGTTTAGACATATTCTTAAAATGGAAAAATGCAATGTTGCAGGTGTTGGCGACATGGCTCTCAAATGACAGAGTACTATCGAATACAACGCCAAGATTCTTAGCTGACAACAAGGATTTTATGGAGCATCCGTCAATAGTTAAGCAGTATTCTTGGTTGTTACGTATGGCGGTTTTCAGTCCAGTAAGTAACACTTCTGTTTTGTCCGAGTTCAGTAGTAAAAAATTGTTACTCATCCAGTTTTTTAAATCAACTATGCATTCCTTTATTCGATCGAACTGCTGGGTTTCATGAGGCTTCGAGGAAATATAAAGTTGAGTATCATCAGCATAACAGTGAAAGCTAATTCCATCCATCCATCCATTTTCTTCCGCTTATCCGGGGCCGGGTCGCGGGGGCAGCAGTCTAAGCAGGGATGCCCAGACTTCCCTCTCCCTAGACACTTCCTCCAGCTCTTCCGGGGGACACCGAGGCGTTCCCAGGCCAGCCGGGAGACATAATCCCTCCAGCGTGTCCTAGGTCTTCCCCAGGGTTTTCTCCCGGTGGGACATGCCCGGAACACCTTCCCGGGAAGGCATCCAGGGGGCATCCGGAAAAGATGCCCGAGCCACCTCAGCTGGCCCCTCTCGATGTGGAGGAGCAGCGGATCTACTCTGAGCTCCTCCCGAGTGACCGAGCTTCTCACCCTATCTCTAAGGGATCGCCCGGCCACCCTGCGGAGAAAGCTCATTTCGGCCGCCTGTATCCGGGATCTTGTCCTTTCGGTCATGACCCACAGCTCATGACCATAGGTGGGAGTAGGAACGTAGATTGACCGGTAAATCGAGAGCTTCGCCTTGCAGCTCAGCTCCTTCTTCACCACGACAGACCGGTATAGCGTCTGCATTACTGCAGAAGCTGCACCGATCCGTCTGTCAATCTCCCGTTCCATCCTTCCCTCACTCGTGAACAAGACCCCCAGATACTTGAACTCCTCCACTTGAGGCAGGAACTCTCCACCTACCTGAAGTGAGCAAGCCACCCTTTTCCGACTGAGAACCACGGAAAGCTAATTCCGTGTCGCTTTATTATATCTCCGAGAGGTAGCATGTATAATGCGAAGAGCAGAGGTCCAAAGACTGAGCCCTGTGGTACACCGTACTGGACTTGCGATTTGCGGGACAACTCATTGTTTATTGCTACAAATTGAAAACGGTCGGATAAATAAGACTTAAACCATTTCAATGCTATTCCGTTAATTCCAACGTAATTTTCGAATCTATGTAGGATTATGCTGTGGTAAATGGTGTCAAATACAGGACTAAGGTCTAGCAGCACCAATAACGAAATACAGCCACGGCCAGACTCAATAAGGAGATCATTTGTAACTCTGATCAAAGCAGTCTATGTACTGTGACATGCTCGAAATCCAGACTGGAATTCTTCATTAATGTCATTCCTTTGGAGGAAGGAGCATAATTGAGTTGAAACTACTTTTTCCAGAACTTTAGATATAAAAGGTAAATTCGATGTAGGCCTGTAATTCCCTAGTTCTCTAGGGTTGAGTTTGGGTTTTTTGACAAGGGGCCTAATAACAGCCACCTTAAATGCTTTAGGCACATGTCCTAATGTCAGAGATGAATTAATAATACTAAGAAGAGGATCTATAAGTTCTGGTAGCATTTCTTTCAGTAGTTTTGTAGGTATAGGATCTAGCATGCATGTTGTTGATTTAGCTAATCTTATGATTTTAGACAGTTCATCATGATCTACGGTAGAAAATAATTGCAATTTCTCCTTAGTGGTGCTGTAGTTAGTTTGTTCAGCGGGTTTCACTTCTGGCTGCATTGTTATAATTCTTTCTTAATATCTTGGATTTTACTAGCGAAGTAGTTCATAAATTCATCACTGTTATGCTGATAATCAGAATCTGATGTCGCTGACGATTTATTTTTTGTTAATTTAGCCACTGTGTTAAATAAAACCTAGGGTTGTGTTGGTTTTTTTTCTATTAGTGATGAAAAGTAGGCAGATCTAGACGTTTTTATGGCATTCCTGTATTTTAGAGAGTCAAACATTCCTGACATCAAGTCAAGTCAAGTCAAATTTAAATGTGCTGGCTAAGGCTAATCGTAAATACAGTAAGATTGTTATTCATGTCGTCACAAATGATGTTAGACTCCGTCAATCGGAGATCACTAAAGATAATATTAAAGAGGTGTGTGAGCTCGCAAAAACGATGTCAGACACTGTAATATTCTCTGGCCCCCTTACTGCTTACCGTGGTGATGAGATTTATAGCAGATTATCATCACTAAATGGCTGGTTGTCTGAGTGGTGCCTGCAGAATAACATAGATTTTATAAATAACTGGAAGAGTTTTGAGGGCAGACCTGACCTGTTGAAACGAGATGGTCTCCATCCCTCCTGGGATGGGGTTTCCCTCCTCTCTAGAAATTTGGCACACAGTCTTAATAATGCTAAAATCTGACTACCTAGGGCCCAGGTCAGGAAGGAGACAGAATGGCTTAACCAACTGTCTGCTTGCCGTCTCGCGTTACAGAATACACAAAATATACAACATGTAATAATCCCTTCTTACAAACAACATAAAATAGAGACTGTGTCTGTCCCCCGGATTAGCAAACATAAGATATTGCGTAAACCTCTTGAAAGTAATTTAATAAACGTTAAACAAATCAAACATGAACAAAATACAGATAATCAACTGTTACGACTCGGATTGCTTAATATTAGATCTCTCTCAAATAAAGCACTTTTTGTTAACGATTTGATAACCGATCATAAAATAGACATGCTTTGTTTGACAGAAACATGGCTAAAGCCAGATGATTTTATTACTCTAAATGAATCCGTTCCCCATGATTATTACTATAAACACGAGCCTCGTCTAAAAGGTAGAGGGGGAGGTGTCGCTGCACTTTACAAGAATTCTTTTATTACCTCTCAGAAGTCTAATTTTAAATACAATTCTTTTGAAGTCATGGTACTTCACGTATCGACACCTAATACTAAGGACAAAACATTTTTAAAATTTATTCTAGCTATTGTATATAGGCCTCCAGGGCACCACACAGATTTTATTAAAGATTTTGGTGGGTTCTTATCAGAACTAGTACTGCCGCAGATAGAGTCCTTGTCGTCGGTGACTTTAATATCCATGTAGACAATGATACAGATGCCTTGGGACTGGCTTTCAAAGACACTCTTAACTCCATGGGCGTTAGTCAACATGTGTCAGGACCCACTCACCTTCGTAATCATACTTTAGATTTAATAGTTTCTTATGGTATAAATGTGGACGATGTTAAAATCGTTCAGCAGAGTGAAGATATTTCGGATCATTATCTGATATTATGTTTGCTTCAATGGCCTACGGCTGCAAATCAAACTCCTTTCTTACAAATATGGTAGAACGATTACTTCAACTACCAAAGATGCGTTTCTCGATAATCTGCCTGAATTGTCTAAAATATCTAGCATGAGTAATAACGTTGACGATTTTGACACTACTATTGAAAATTTTAACTCTACTTTCTCGGAAATATTAGACATAGTTGCTCCTCTACGTTTAAAGAAAATTAAAAATAGCAGCCCAACACCGTGGTATAATGAACACACTCAGACTCTAAAAAAAGCATCCCGTAAAATGGAGCGCAACTTTAAGAAAACGAATTTAGAGGTATTTCGTATAGCATGGAAGGATAGTACTCGAAATTACAGGAATGCAATAAAAACGTCTAGATCCGCCTACTTTTCAACACTAATAGAGGAAAACCATCACAACTCTAGGTTCTTATTTAACACCGTGGCTAAATTAACAAAAAATAAGTCGTCATCAACGTCAGATTCTGATTATCAGCATAACAGTGATGAATTTATGAACTACTTCACGAGTAAAATCCAAGATATAAGAGAAAAAATTATAACAATGCAACCTGTAGTGAAATCCGCTGAACAAACTAACTACAGCACCCCTAAGGAGAAATTGCAATTATTTTCTACAGTAGATCACGATGAACTGTCTAAAATCATTAGATCATCTAAATCATCAACATGCATGCTAGACCCTATACCTACAAAACTACTGAAAGAAATGCTCCCAGAAATTATAGATCCTCTTCTTAGTATTATTAACTCATCTCTGACATTAGGACATGTGCCTAAAGCATTTAAGGTGGCTGTTATAAGGCCTCTTTTAAAAAAAACCAAACTCGACTCTAAAGAACTAGGGAATTACAGGCCTATATCGAATTTACCTTTTATATCTAAAGTTCTGGAAAAAGTAGTTTCAACTCAATTATGCTCCTTCCTCCAAAGGAATGACATTAATGATGAATTCCAGTCTGGATTTCGAGCATGTCACAGTACAGAGACTGCTTTGATCAGAGTTACAAATGATCTGCTTTTAGCGTCTGACCGTGGCTGTATTTCGTTATTGGTGCTGCTAGACCTCAGTGCTGCATTTGACACCATTGACCACAGCATACTTCTACATAGACTCGAAAATTACGTCGGCATTAACGGAATAGCATTGAAATGGTTTAAGTCTTATTTATCCGACCGTTTTCAATTTGTAGCAATAAACAATGAGGTGTCCCGCAAATCACAAGTCCAGTACGGTGTACCACAGGGCTCAGTCTTGGGACCCCTGCTCTTCGCATTATACATGCTACCTCTAGGAGATATAATAAAGCGACACGGAATTAGCTTTCACTGTTATGCTGATGATACTCAACTTTATATTTCCTCGATGCCTCATGAAACCCAGCAGTTTCATCGAATAAAGGATTGCATAGTTGACTTAAAAATGTGGATGAGTAACAATTTTTTACTACTAAACTCGGACAAAACAGAAGTGTTACTTACTGGACCGAAAACTGCTATGCGTAACAACCAAGAATACTGCTTAACGATTGACGGATGCTCCATAAAATCCTCGTCATCAGCTAAGAATCTTGGCGTTGTATTCGACAGTACTCTCTCATTTGAAAGCCATGTCGCAAACACCTGTAAAATTGCATTTTTCCATTTTAAGAATATATCTAAATTACGTCATATGCTGTCACTTTCAGATGCAGAGAAATTAATTCATGCATTCATGACATCAAGACTAGATTACTGTAATGCACTTCTAGGTGGTTGCCCTGCGGGCCTATTACAAAAACTGCAACTGGTTCAAAACGCGGCAGCTCGAGTTCTTACACGTACAAAAAAGTATGAGCATATAACCCCGGTTCTGTCAACCTTGCACTGGTTACCTATAAAGCATCGCATTAACTTTAAGATCTTGCTTATTACCTATAAAGCCGTACATGGTCTAGCGCCGCAGTATTTGAATGAACTTCTATTGTATTACAGACCTCCACGTACATTACGCTCTAAGGGGTCCTGTCAGTTGGTAATACCTAGAATTTCAAAATCAAGTGCAGGTGGAAGATCCTTTTCTTATCTAGCGCCTAAACTTTGGAATATTCTTCCCTGCACGGTCCGGGAGGCAGACACACTCTGTCAGTTTAAATCTAGACTAAAGACTCATCTTTTTAATCTTGCATACACTACACCTCCATAATATTAATCCTCAGAGGATTTAGGCTGCATTATTTAGATCAACCGGAACCAGGAACACATCCAACAACAGATGATGTACTTGTTGCATCAAAGAGTGCAGAACAGTACTCTACTCTCAGCCAGTCTTGTCTCTTTGTTCCAAGGTTACCGCAGGATGCAGTTCATGCCCAGACCTGATGGCAGAGCTGAGAATGGGAAGCGGTGACCTGACAAGTGCTAAGAGGATAGAGCTGGATAAAGGACACGACAACTTTGTTTTTCCTACAACATTTCAAATGCTATTAGATTTTAATGATAATCTTTAATCCTTAATTTTTATATTTTTACTAAGCCTTGTTGTGCAAGCACTGTTGAGCTTGTGCAGAGGCAGCAGCTTTTGCCAGAGGGGAACTGGAATCCCCTGGTTGGGCCTGGGTTCCCCTGAGGTTTTTTTTCTCGATGGGAGTTTTGGGTTCCTCACCACCGTTTGCATATTGTTTTGCACTATCTGCCTGGCCGGGGGGGCTGCTTTAGAATTCATACTTGTATTAAATGTGTCTCATGTACAGCTGCTTTGTAACAATGAAAATTGTAAAAAGCGCTATATAAATAAAGTTGAGTTGAGTTGAGTTGAGTAGAGTACTGTCCTTCCATGCTATACGAAATACATCTAAATTAGTTTTCTTAAAGTTCCGCTCCATTTTCCGGGTCGCTTTCTTTATAGCCTGAGTTTGTTCATTATACCACGGTGTTGGGCTGCCATTTTTTATCTTCTAAAAAAAAGGCAAGAGCAACTGTGTCTAATGTTTCTGAGAAGGTGGAGTTAAATTTTTTATTAGTAATGTCAAGATCTTCAACGTTTTTGCTCATGCTAGAGAATTGAGACAATTCAGGCAGATTATCGAGAAACGCATCTTTGGTAGTTGAAGTAATCGTTCTACCATATTTGTAACAAGAAGTTTGATTTGCAGCCGTAGGCCAGTGAAGCAAACATAATATCAGATAATGATCTGAAATGTCTTCACTCTGCTGAAGGATTTTAAAATCGTCCACATTTATACCGTAAAATAGTATTAAATCTAAAGTACGATTACGAAGGTGAGTGGGTCCTGACACATGTTGACTAACGCCCATGGAGTTAAGAGTGTCTTTGAAAGCCATTCCCAAGGCATCTGTATCATTATCTACATGGATGTTAAAGTCACCAACGACAAGGACTCTATCTGCGGCCAGTACTAGTTCTGATAAGAACCCACCAAATTCTTTAATAAAATCTGTGTGGTGCCCTGGAGGCCTATATACAATAGCAAGAATAGATAAAAAAATGTTTTGTCCTTAGTATTAGGTGTTGATACGTGAAGTACCATGACTTCAAAAGAATTGTATTTAAAATTAGACTTCTGAGAGATGCTAAAATAATTATTGTGAAGTGCAGCGACACCTCCCCCTCTACCTTTCAGACGAGGCTCGTGTTCAGTGTAATAATCTTGGGGAGCGGATTCATTTAGAGTAATATAATCATCTGGCTTTAGCCATGTTTCTGTCAAACAAAGCATGTCTATTTTATGATCGGTTATCATATCGTTAACCAAAATCGCTTTATTTGAGAGAGAACTAATATGAAGCAATCCGAGTTTTATTAAAGGAGTTGCAGCTTTATTAAAGGAGATCAGGTACAAACAGGCAATGAGTTCATGCCAGGCAGCAAACAATCAGAAACGGGTTCTCAGGCAATGGAGCTTTCATACTGTACAGCTTGAGATTGGAATGTGGTTCAACAGATTTGCTTCCTTTCCCCTTGGGAAAGACTGTCTTATTGGAAGTAGTTATTAGCTATTAACACCTGCTACTCAATGAATCAAGCAAGCCATCACCCTGAACGCTGGGCCTGTTATTGTCCTGAGAATACTCTTCGGAAACACTCACAAACAGTAGTATTTAGCTACAAAAGAATTTCGCTGCTAAAGAATTGGCTACACGATAATGAGTAAAATGATCATCAAAATATATTTGCTCAAAGTTTTAAACATGATTAATGATCGATTATTAGTACTTTTTCACTTCAGCATATTTATTACACTTTACAGCCAATTAATAAAAGACGTTATAATCTTTCACCAGTGGCCGATTGTAAAATTTTTTTAAGAGGGATGGTGTGGTCAAATATTTCTGTTATAAAATATATATCATAGTAATTCAAATGTAATAATAAATGGGATGGTAAGGGAGGATGGTGGTATTAAGGAGGGGATTTTTTTTGTAATTCTTTTAGCAAGGGGGATGCCAGCCCCGCTTCCCAAAGTGTGTTATAATCCATACACTCTGCCCCACAAATAAACAGTCATCATCATGATGTTTTGGGCTTGCTAGTAAAACATGAATATTGTGGCAATTATTTCTAATTAATTGCAGGAGGCGGAAATCGTAATCCATCCATTTTTCAAATCCGCTTATCATCTGTACAAAACCCATCACAGTGATCCATATACTGTACATCTACATATATTATTTAATAAAAAATATATTTATTATTACAATTCTATAATTTTTCTTATTTCCTTGGCTTTTCAAGGTCTAAAAAACAATTTTATTGTAATCCTGATATTATCACGTGCAACCCCAAAATTCTGTATCACACTTGTTTTTGGTACAAAAGGACATTTAGTACAAATGAGAGTTTAAAAACACAATACCATCTCAAAGGACACATCAGGACACTATTGAATACAGTCTTGTGTCACAGCTGCTTGTATTCACGGCTCTCAGGTAATCTGCACTCTGCCCTGTTTCCAGATATAACCGCTGCTATCTGCGCATTGGGTTCACCAGCTGCACTGGAAGCAGCTTTACGTAAGATTTAAAGAGACACTTCATTCTTTTTGCTTTTTCTTAAAATAAATATCAGAGACGCGAACACTTACGCAATGGTTTCCAATTGCTCTCCATTTAAATTCATTGTTGTCTAGGAGAAATGCAAGCTCATTGCAGTATGCAAGATGATGTTGCTTGTTAAATCCCTCTCAGATACATAAACATTCTGAAAATGCTTGGTTATTTTCATTGTTGTGTCAAATATACATTTTCTGGCTTAATTAAACCCAACGGCTGGGTTTTTCTCTTTCTGACCCAACGCTGGATTGAACAAAAAATCTGATTTGTTTTTTACACAAACTAGCTGAAGTGCATGCTATCAAAGGGGACAAATGGATTTCTTCAATTCATTTAAACTTTATAATTCAAACTATAATTCTGATAATATCATTTTGTATAAAATATCTAAACAAAAGTATTGTCACTAGTGGCAAGATGTCAAGATACTGTGGACCAATATCATGTTCCATTAAAAGTAACATTTTTATCAGGCATGTTAATAAAAAAGCAACATACTGATTTTCATTATGTTATTCACAAAACATAGAAGGTTATTGTGCAAATTGTCCGCTGTATTCATTTTCATAATAATGACCCAGTCTGGGCCATAAAAGTAATAACCTGCGTAAGGCAATGTGAATTAGCTCCACCTCCTTTTTTCTTCCCTTTTCTCCTATTCCCTCCCTTCCTCTCTCACGCTCTCGGCAGAGCAGCCGCATCCATCAGCATCCATGTTGAAGGTGAACCCATAGTCATCCAGCATCTTTCCCTTCACCTCACAGTTGCTACAACCTAGACTTACTAATGCTGTTTCACAATTTCTCCATGATCACTCTTATTGTTTTCCTCTCGAGTAACCATTTTGTTTTCTGCTTGCTCATGCACTCCACCCCGTTGCCACCTGCTCTTTCTGTGTGATAGCAGAGATGAGCATTTGAGAAGCAGCCTGTTCGCTCTCTCACCCATCCTCTGTCCTTCTCTTGCAAAACCACCCTCCCACAGACACGCACACATAAATATGTCGCAGCACACTTAACGGTATGCCTTCATTGGGATGTGCATATACATACCAACCCAATGTTTTCCATTTTAAACAGACAAAGAGCACGCTGTGGGTGAGGGACACAGAATATGAGTGCATGTGAATTTATATTCATAGCCCGTCGCAATCATTTTTTTCTTTGGGGGGGCATCAGAAACAACAACACGTTATTTATTACACACGATGGAAAGTGCCACCCCTGCCCTGCGAAAATAAGGTATTGTGACACCGGTGGTTGCGTTGTTGCAAATGCATCCACGTCACAGTGTATGCTCTCCTGAATCCTGCTCTCCTCCTGTGCGCATTTAAACATACAAATCCGGTCTTTCATTCCCGCCGTTGTTTTGCACTGGGTAATGAAGTTGCAGATAGCATGCAGCATCTTTTTTCCGCTGCTAATAATGCACAGACAGCAGTGGAGCTGCCTTCCCCACTATTTATAAACTCCACAGTGGGAGAACAGACCCCGGTGGCCAGCTAGAAATAGTCTGGTACGACTTATAGCAGGGTGCATCGCAGCAGACTGATGCCCCCTGCCACCTCTGGACTGGGCGTCTCATGCAGAGAGGGCATTGGGACTGGGGTGAACGAAAAAGAGAGAGAGTGTGCAAGAGAAAAAGAGAGAGAGAGAGCAGGGTAGACTTATAGGAGAGGCTGTGAACGCAGCAGCGAGCTGACGAGTTGAATCTAAAAAAAAAGCTGTAACACTTTCGCCTGCAAACGAAACATCTTTTTCCAGCCATCAGTGGATCGCAAGGACGGCGTAGGAAAGCGAGAACAATGTTTTCCGCCCTCTGTCCATTGAGGTGCATTTTCTGATTCAATGAAATGAAGGTACGTTCAGCATGCTTCACCCTACAGTTTCGAGCAGATACAGTCAAGCACGGTTTTGCAGGGCAGCGCAAGACGACTGATGTGGTTTTATCTGTAATAATGAAAGGAAATGTTTTCGCTTTTTGTTTGACTGGATATGTCGTACTTGTACAGTTTTTTCTCTCTTTTTGAGCTGAATGTTTAGAAGGATTTAAAATTTTTACACTATTTCGCCCACTATGTCGCAACCGGTATGGTAAGTTACGTTAAGCAAGGGTGTGGCAGACAGACAGACATCCACAGATAACGATTGCAATTTTACGCCTGTATTAAAAATTTATATCAAACGATGCAAAGCGAGAACGGAAAACCAGCAAACACAATAACGGTTCCTAATTTTAGTTTTTTAAGGTGAAGGGGCCCTTCGTCACAAATAAGCGTATACGTCTAGTTTCTTCTGTCTGCATACTACTTCTCTAACACACAAACAGATAACACCCATCTCTGACCCATCATGACCCATCTCTCCTTTCCGTTAGATCCGTTTCTCTCCACGCGGAAAACGCAACTGTCTGCTCATCCGCCATTCATCCAAACCTCAATAAGTGCTGCGCCACAGCATGTTGCCGTGACAACAGAGGCCTGTCAGACAGGGAACAGGCAGATGTTTTCCAAGCGATTAAAACCGAGGTCTGTCTCCCCCTGTTCGGATTAAAATAGATCAGTGGCAGGTCGATAAATCTGCCATGCGTATTTGTGCAGCCTTTTTTCAGCTGTGATGTTGAATTTAGGGCAGGAGTACTGCCTGAGCAATAACTCCGTCTCATGAAATTTTTGTGAGGTGGCAGATTAAATGCGGTAGATGTCTAATTTGTGTTTGAGTCGTTTCCCTGTCTCATTATGAGTAACGTTTAATGCATCAGAGCGACCACACAACAGCATGAGAAAACCTTCCTGTGAACTAGTTTTGCTGTTTAGGTGCTTGTTCAGAAATTGAGACTAGCCATTCATTTGAGAAATGTATTTAATGATCAGTCAGTACGTACCAAAGAACGTGCACAAGCGGCCATTTTGCTTCATGTCGAGATTTTTGTTTCAAAATGGCTGCTCTGTCGCAAAAAAATTACCAGAAGCATGCAAAGCTTTTGGGTACTGACCGAACCCTTGTGCATCGCTAAAATAATCATCGCCTCCACAATACAGACCGTTTATAGGGAGTATGCACTAGAATGCATCCACAGAAAATGTCCAAAGCGAATGACGTAGCACAACCTCATCAAAGAGTTTGATATCATCAAACATATCAATAACAACTAACTATAATCCATAATATTGTACCTTGCTGAAAAAGAACACAAGGTAACCAGCTAGACCAGGTTATTGGCTAGTAAAAGTCACTTTGGAGAAAAGTGTCAACCAAATGTTTCTAAGGTGTTTCTCTACCTTCAGGAAATTCGGTCTTACATATTGAGAACAAAAAGAGAGAAAGAGAATCTGCCCTTTGTTCATTTCCTCATTGTGATGCAGTCAGTGCAAAACGAATGAGTCAAGCGAACGTCATTGGGCTGATGACAGATCAATTTAAAATGCAGTTTTCCCATTCAAAATCAGACATACATGTTCAATTATATGAAACACGTGCGTAATGTGTTAAATTATGTTTACCCATGACTTAACACGAATGACATAATGTGACTTACACTGAGATATTTAGACTTTACATTCACAAGAGACAAAGTATACAGTCCTGTCCTAGTAAAGCTGAGATCTTGAGACATCTTGAAATTAAGGGCATCCTTAATCCTGGCATTTATTTTGAAAGTCCCTGTAACGTCTACATGCAGCCATTCTCTCTTCTTTTTTGCTTTCTAGCTGGTGGCATATTCCTTACGTTTATTAAAAGAGCTTTAACGCTCTTTAAACGTTTGTTGAAGCTCTTTTAATAAACGTAAGGAATATGCCACCAGCTAGAAAGCAAAAAAGAAGAGAGAATGGTTGCATGTAGACATATTAACATGTTAAAATGTCAGGCTATGATTTGTTTTTGCACTGTCTCCATTACATTTGTTACAAAAATAAATATATATATTTTTAAATATTGTTTCTGTGAGATGTTTCTTGCTATTCGATTGTGTTCACCTGTGATTTGCTTGTTTATAAAACTGTGTGTTTTGTCTGTTGCTGCCTTCAAGTTCGCCTGATAAATTCTTATTTCTGAACAAGGAAACCATAATTAAAATATGATACATATTCTGGTCTGTCATAAAACATGGAATTAACATAGTACTTCTAGTTTTTGAAGACAGCTTTATAACCTATAAATGATGTACTGTTGTCTTAAAAAAATTTTTTTGCGATTACAGCTTCAGCTGACCATTAGTGAGAATGTAACTTAAATTATGATATAAATTCATCTGCACTTGCAGCGTTATTTGTGCCCCATTTTATTTAGGTTCTACATCTTATTTTGTTTTTTGTTTCACTGTGCTCCTAAGTCAGGACAACTAATTTTGTCAGCTTTGTTATTAGCATTCTTTTTTTAAAGCTATGTTTAGGGTCAGTAATAAGACTTTAGACCTGGAATAAGTAAACCAAGTTGTGTTTCCGAGAATTAATTTTTCTGCAGCAAGGCAAACTCTGCAGAACGCAACATGTCTATTAAACAGAGATGTAAGATGTAGAAAATGGAGGAGCAGCACATGTCTCTTATGCTAATCAACCTGAAATTTCAGCTTGGTGAGTGTTGTGTGCTCATGACAGCGAAGACCAGCAACATCCCATCACTCTAGTACACTTCATGGTTTAAAGACCAAATGTTTTTTGTCATAGCAGAAAGAGTTGCTACTATCTAAAGACTCATGCTCTTTAATGATGGAAGAGGCAAAACAGATCAAGTCTCAGGGCCTTTCCAGATCAGTTTCTTCCAAGAGCTCAAAAGACAAAGCTTTGGTCTCTCAGTACTGAACCTTTGTCTAAACCTCTTCTCTCTTCCCTTAATTGTTATATTCTTTGTTTACTTTTTTCGAGTTATCTTGAGTCCTGTAAGTTGTCTTAAAATTCTTGCTTTAATTTTCATGCTCACGCCATGTTCCTTATTCTTTTCTATAATTGTTTGTGTGATCTGCATGTGATTTTGATGTAATGTCTCCCTTTTTATTTTTCCGTTTCTGCAATATTGACCTCAGTCACTCGAGAACATTTCAGATAATATATTTATAATTAATACAATTTTGCTGAACACAACTAACATGCATCAATATTTGCAATATTGCAAATCATAAGCAATGTACACATGGTACAAAATGTATGATTTTCGTAAAAAAAAATTGGCACTTGTACTTGTACAGACATTACAATTGTTTTAATTAAAGCCAGTTTAACATAAAAAAAAAAAAATTAACTTAAATGCAACATGTAATGCAAATAATAGCAATTATGCATATACTGTAATGATATTCTCATTTGATATATCAGTGTTATAAAGAACAGGCTAACAGCAGTCCGATGGAGCTGTAATGATCTAATAATGCTGGTGAATCAGATATTGATCTAGCAGGGTTTAATGCATATGACAGTGGTTCTCAAACTGGGGGCCCCGAAATGGGTCCAAGGTGGCACAGTTTTTGTGCCATTATATGAAATATATAAACGTCTATCATAAATTTATTGTAATCTAACATCAGAAAGTTAATGCCAAAATAATTGATGTTCCAGCACTGTATAGTTGAATGTCTTTGGTATAATTACATTTTTTAGTTTAAGATCATAAGTTTTTATTTTGGTTGGATACAAAGCAATGCGACCTACACAAGCTCTAGAGCTGAGGTCACTAGACTAGAGAATGGTCTGCCCATTTCTTGAGTTCAGTCACATCTGTCTGTTCAGTCATGTTACTCATGTACGTGCTATAATGGTGCTGGTATTGTTAGTGGTAATTTTGTTTAATGTTTAACTGTCAACCTAACTACTTTCCAAGAGAGTCACTATGTCAAATAATGTTAAAATTGTACAGCGTTGTCTTACATTTACATAATATTATATGTAAATTGCTGGTTATTATTTGTTTTTGTGTTGGCTTGCTCACCGGGAGATTGCATTTATTTATTTATTTATTAATTATATATTATTTATTAGAATGATCTTGCTTGTTCTATAAACACCATGCACTGAGCTGTGTTTTATCTTTTCTTTTTTTCCTGTTTTCCCCTGTAAAGCTGCTTTGGAACAATGCACATTGTGAAAAGCGCTATATAAATAAACTTGAATTAAACTTGAATTGAATATTAGAAAAGAAAGTTTGCTACCCCTTTTTTCCTTATGTTTGTCAGCCTTTTTTATGCTTCATTATTTTTATGACTTCCCTTGGTTGCTGCCTTATAGTCATGCCATGTGATGGACAAAGAGGTTTACTATTTTAGTCCTGCTGCCATCTAGTGGTAAACTATGATAGTATAATTTATTGTCCTCTCCCAGTAGTTGAGTCTCCTCTTCTTTTTCTCCTCTACTTTAAGTAGTGATTAAATCACAAAGTATTTTTTTTACAAATAATGTAATTAAATAAAGAGACTCATTGAACATATAGACCTTTTGGAGATTAAAAAGCTAGCTCACGAGTCCTGACTCATCCACCCACAGATTTAAATTATTGTTTATATTTTGTTTCTCCCCTCTGCAGATGACTGTGGTCAACCCCATCCCTCTTGGCCTGATGGACAGCTCCCATCCCCAATCTGTCCTCAGTCGTCTTAGCGAACAGCGTTCACAAGGTCTCTTTTGTGACGTAATAATAGTTGTGGAGGACGTCAAATTTCGCGCTCACCGAAACATTCTGGCAGCCACAAGCGGATACTTTCACAATGCTTTCAAAACACCTGACGTGTACACATACAGCCAGGTGCTGGAGCTTACAGATTTGAAATCTGAAGTCTTTGCTAACATCCTTAACTTTATCTACAATGCTAAAGTGGAGTCGAGCAGTGCAGAGGACAGCAAGTCTCTCGTGGCAGCCGGCAAGAGGTTAGGAATTCCTTTTCTGGAGAAACTACTGGACTCTGAAAGGCAGAACTCAAGCCTGTTGCAAAGCCAAGCCTCTGCAAGTCAAGGAAGACCAAAAAGTCAAGCAAAGTTGGAAGACACTTGCATGCTAAAAAAAGAGACCCTCAAGCCAGAGGAGTCAGACTGTTCCAAAGTACCGAGAATCACCAATGCTTTCTCCATTACAGAGGTTGGAGCAGTGAACAACCCATTCTCTGCCCTCGACCAAAGCAACAAAGTTATAGAGGCATTAAAAGAAGGCCATCCTTCATCCAGCCCCCAATCTACAAACATACCACCTGTAGACAGCGAACCTGGACATACCTTATCTGAGCACTCGTATGCAGTGAGCCAGGGGCAAGAATCTAATGATATTAAAGAGATTAATCATGGGAATGTAAAAAAAGCTACCGTGCTTACTCTGGTTCAAGCTAAGACTTCAGTTAATCATAGACTTTGCCCCATAAAGAAGCGGCTAATACACAGTAAGGTCATTCCACCCCTCTCAAATGGTCAAGCACCAAACATGCCCAGCACCAGTGTCACATCTCCACAGGAAAAGGCTGCTGCTGCTGCCCCAGTATCTTCCTCCGAGTTGTCCTCAGATGGCACGCCAGAATTACAATCCAGCCTCAACCTGTTACCACCACTTGACGTTGCAACCCTTCAGGATGCAGAGCCACCTCCTGTCAGTCCTCAGAATACAACCAGTGTTGCAATCTTCTGCTGTCAGCAATGCCCCGAGACCTTTAGTGACTCAGCACTTCTCACCATCCACATGCAAATACACAAGAGATTTGTCAGTCATTTGTTTTGCAAGTACTGCCATAAAAAGTTTATGCACCTGAAAAGGTTACGCAATCATGAGCAGGTTTGTGTGAAGTCTCTAAAAGGTCCATCTGAGTTAGAAACAAACAATAAAGAGTCTTCAAGGGTCCATATCCTCAATGATACACAAAACGCAATTAACGTGCAACACTCTTTACCTCCACAAGATCTTCACTTACCTTTAAGTTTGGACCCCACGTTGACCAGTCCACTCGAAATGCCTCAGGATCAAGTTAATGGGACTGTAAACACTAATAGTACTTCAAGAGTGTATAAATGTTCTGTATGCAAACGTGCTTACGTGACCATTTCCAGCCTAAAAAGACACGAGAATGTACACTCATGGCATAGAGCTTATCCTTGCCATTACTGCAGCAAAGTTTTTGCTCTGGCTGAGTACCGCACCAAACACGAGATCTGGCACACTGGGGACCGTCGGTACCAGTGCATTTTCTGCTTGGAGACCTTCTTGACCTACTACATCCTCAAGAATCACCAGAAGTCTTTTCACGGCATAGATCCACGACTGGCTGTGAATAAAAAATCAGCAAACGGTGGACTCAAGAGTAGTGTCTACCCCATAAAGCTCTACAGGCTTCTCCCAATGACATTCAGAAAGAAGCGTTATAAGTCTTATAGCCAAACATACTCCGAAGGAATCGAGAACCATGAAGATTCCTTTAGTGCACCGCTGGACAGCGGTTCACCTCAAGCTCTTTTTGAGAGTTCAGTGCCTGCTGTGAATTCAGATGTTGTCAGCGGTCAATCATTATTCTCAATGCCAGTGACATTCATGGCCACTCCGAAAATGATGGCTACAGAAATGCCTCGTATAAGTTTTGAAAAACCATGTGACCAAAGCATAGAATTTCCTATGCCTTCTGAGAAAGATAAATCTCAAAAACATATCTCTACTGATTTTCAGAAAAAGTCTACCATACCAGGATTTGATGGCAAAGGATCACCGCTTTTCAGCTACAGATTCACGGATTCTTCAAAAGCAATACAGAAAAACACAGGGTCCTTGCTTGTAACCCATGGAAATGACACACCTTCAACAGAGAAAAACACAGAAAACGGCACAGATATTCTTCCATTTCACAACATTCCATCAGTCTGCTCCTTCGAAGGGTTGAGCAGGCTGAGTGAACTATCAGCAGCAGCACAAACCATTGAGGACATGGCCAATCAGCTGCTTCAGGCGAGGCCTGAAAGCATAACACAAGATCCAACACCTAGTGGAAAGACGGAAACATACATTGCCAAGCCTGCATGTCCTGGTCCATCAGTTGACAACCAGGTCCTCCCCCTCTGCCAAATAACAGTGAAGATTGGCAATGAGGCAATTGTTCGACGTAAAATTAAAGGTTCAAAGCTGTTTCCAAAGAAAAGGAAGAGGAAATGCTGGAGGCAAGAGGGCACAAGTCAAAGTAGTCCTGCAGAGGACAGTCTTGGAAGCCCAAGTTTACGTCTTAGAGCAGAAGTCACAACATCGGTTGCAGAAAACGAATCATACGATGACCCAAATGACCCCGAAACTGACGAACTATGGCGTCCCTATTACACATATAAACCTAAAAAGAAAGGCAAGAAACTGCGATGCAAACAGAAAAGGATAAAATCTATGAGATGCTATACCAGGCCGCTGTCAGCAGAAGCAAATGAAGACTTGCGCAAAACACAGTTTTCTCCAGATAAGAACATCTCAGCAGAGAAATATGAGGTTAGAAGGGAGCAAAGACATGGCACCCAAAGGAAAGCTTTCCCGTGTCACAGCTGTGACAGCTCTTTTTCCAGCCAGACCTCCCTCAGCATGCACATCATCAGCTGCCATCAGCCATGCTGCCGAATATGTGGTAAACAATGCCCCCCTGAAGACACATCTAGCACAGCTGGTCCCAATGCAGAGGGCTGCGGTGAATTGATCTGCAAAAGCTGCTCAGAAGATGGCTCCTGTTTTAACTACGATGTGGCACCCCATAGTCTGAGCACGGAAAAGCGCCACAGATGTTCCTACTGCCCTCAACGGTTTCTTTACCTTGCCACCAAGAAAAGTCATGAAAAGAAACACCTAGAGAAGTCAGGTAAAGGACACCATTGCAGGTATTGCTCAAAGGTTTGTAAATCAGCACTGCTGTTGGATGTGCATGAAAGCAAGCACTTCCAGGCAAAAGATGAAGATCCTGACATGAAATGTAAAACAACCATTTCATGTCTTACAGGTAAAGAGCGCAAAAAGCAGTTCAAACTTGAGCCTTGGGAAAACACGTATACCGGCTCTGAATTCAAGCCAAAGATTCGGGAACCCATGGACAGAGAAACCAGGGGAAATGATCCTCTACTAACCAATATTTACAAGAAAACATCTTTTCCTTTTGCAGCAGACAAGTCTTTCGCTTCCATTTCAACAGAGATAAAGAAGAGACCATCCAAGAAGAAGAGCATTTTGGACCGTTCTAAAGGATTTGGATTTGAGGGGCACAGAAGGGACTCTGTGGGGGCTGTGATATGGGGTCCACAGGATAGAGTTCACAGTACAGGTACAACCAACTGAAAACTCTCTCCATCTCTCACTCAAGACTGCCTGTAATCAAAGGAACCTCCCTACAGTTGCCTAAGTCAGAGCAATGCATTTATGTAAAGAGGAACCTCTTTTTCACACCCACAACAGGAAGGAAATGCATCCCCTGCTGATGTCACATAGTACACTGAAATTATGTAAATGAGAGTGATGTTTGAGAAATGGAAAGAGCAAACAGATGAAATTATTAGCAGATTGACTTTAAAGTTGAGAGAACTTGTAAAATGAAAAAATATAGTATTTTTGTTCACTGACATGAAGGACTATTAGTAATTTTCCATGTTTTTCTATGAGAAGAGACGTGGTTTTATTTTTATACGTTTTTATTTGTCTAAGTCAGGGGGATCTTCCCTATGTCATTGCTCATTGTGTATTCTATGCATCAAGTAAAATGAACACCTAGCAGCACCTTAAAGTAAAAATAACTGATAAACGATTGTACCTTTTTTATAACACCATCATTAGCACCATTTCAATATAGTCATATTAGTTGTTGCATAAACACATAAATTAACAACTCTTGCTGAAAATGATTTCCAGAATGTACTTATGTTTCAACCTTCAACAATAAATTTTAATAAATGCATTGAAATAAAATAAAACACACAAGACATATGTTAGTACACATTTACAACATGTTACAATTGTTTTAATGTTATTAAATGTGCAAAATGTCATAATTATGAACTTTAGTCAAAGTAGATGCAGTAAATTCAGTAGGTTATACAGTGTTCGATCACATTTTATATTTTTTGCAACAAGGTACACTGTTGAAAAAAATGTTTTGCCAGATTTTTCATGTATCTTTTAAAATATGGTAAAAAACTACAATTACAGCAAATGACAACAAATTTACAAGAAAATGGGGAACAAATTCAGTTTTCTAACAGGATTTGTTTTGACAGTGTACAGGACAGTAAAGCACAATGAACAGACTGTACTTCTATTGCTCACAGACTTTCTGTGCTCATTCGCATCAAATTAGATATGGCAAGCAACTACCATGACTAAAGTCTATTACAATGTAGGCTGATTTTCCTGCAACTAATAAAATATCAAAACAAAAAGACAATGCAAGTAGCCTACATTACATACATTTACATTTTGAAATGACACATCATCATGGAGAGTGAGAGAGAGAATGAGTGAAACAGACCTCAAGAGTTCCTTTTCCTCTTGAAACTGCTGACATGCAAGTAGGAACTCTGTTTATTCATTCAGTCTGTCTCTCCGTGTCCTCGCTCTTTCTTAATTTGGGCCTCAGTGCTGACCCATCTGAGAAGCTCATTCCCATTTTTCTGTCAGCCGTCCACACAAGGCAGCATTCAGAGTGTCCCATCCAGGCCTACGTGACACCAGAGCCAGATGATTTGAACTCTCCCCATCATCAACCCCACCCTCCTGACATATGCGCAGATATGGTAGCAGGTTTGTGCCCACAACCAAAAGCATATCAGTATATCATTTTTTTCTTTAAGAGTTTTCATTCATCCGGATCATTAGGAAATCTGGTACCTTGTTTATTGGTAACTGTACTTTGTTCTCCATTCTTTCAACTACTTTACCAGACTCCACTAGCCTATCAGATATTCATATGTTTTGCATGTCTAATCCATCTGCCAGTCTACTCAAATATAATGTTTCCTGTCATAATGATGCAAACAGTCAAATAACAATTGTTATACAACTACAATACATGTGTCATAAAAGGGTATTTTTATTTTCCACAAAATGTGCATAATTCCAAATGCAACATCCCGATTCCAAGCTTCCATTCTTCTTATATCTAGCAGAGATACCAATGCTGCCCTTTTCGTGCTAGAAAATGGCTGGCCCAAAGAATTTCTGCCTGCATTCAGTGTAGCAAAAATTAAAGGTATAAGGGTAGTTTAAAGCTTGTTAAAGCTTTAGTGTTTTCAAGCATCTAAAAAGTAGTATGAATATATATACTTCCAAATAATTTCCAAGTCTGATTCAAATGAGTCTCAGCCTCAGACATCCCATGGTCCACTGGCTAAACGTCTGATGCAGAAGGCACAGTTTTCTGGAAACACTTGTATGTTCGAAGTAGTCATCTGATTGGTGGAATTTCACAGGATTTCCGGGAGACACGTTCGTGAATGTCCACCAGTCTGTTAATGTGGTGACATTTCGACACCTCTCAACAAGACGCGGCACAAAACGAAACGTGATTGGTTGCTTTATCTGTCAGTCATATGGTCTCTTGGGTGGGGCTTTGCCAAAGAAAGTGGCGAAAGTTCCAGACCTTTAGTAAGAAGGTTTGGCTACGCGAGACTAAATTCAAATTACCTATAAGGTCTGTTATACGATTTACTAAACAGTATAGACAAGACACTGGAATGATGGTACAAGATGTACATAATTAGAGTATCTAGGTCAACAAGTATTAATGTAATAAAAGGCTTCAATCCCTAACTATTTTAGGTTAAAGTGAACAAAAATCAGTTATTGAATACATTATCATTGTTTACTGTTTGTCTCCTTTCAGCCTGTCTCCTACGTAAGGTAAAATGACCCCTAATTTGAGCTGTCAGGTACAATAAGACATAAATCTGACATGATTGTGTCATTCCCATCAACAGAAAGATGTCCCAGCTACTATATCACTGAACAGTTAAGACCTCAGTAAAATATATTTTTTATCTGCATTATCATTAGTTTTTAGATCAAAGGACAGCATTCTTCCCTCTTAGAAACATCTCTGAACTGCTGCCAAGCTTTCTGCTTTAGATGTGGATAAACTCATTCATCCATTTATGACCTCAAGAATATATTATTGTAGTTCATTGTTGGGGGGATCTCCTGAATAAACTACAACTGGTTCAAAATGCAGCAGCGAGAGGGCTCATTAGATCAAAGAAATTTGACCATATAAGCCCAATTCTGTTATCGTTGCACTGGCTACCTTATTAAATTCTGAATAGACTTTAAAATCCTGTCAATTATTTATAAAGCATTGAATGGTCTAGCACCTCAGTATCTCTGTGAACTATTGTCAGATTACAATCCATGGCGCACACTGCGATCGCAAAACTCTGGTCTGTTGATATTTCCCAGAATATCAAAATCTTCTAAAGGTGGTCGATCCTTTTCATACTTGGCTCCTAAACTTTGAAATAGCCTCCCCAGCCAGGCTTGGGGTTCAGAGACAATAAATTTAAGACAAGTTGGATCCGATGGTTGAGTGGTTCGTGCTCCGACATATGTTGCCGGTGCGTCCTGGGCAACCAGAGTTCAAATCCCGGCTCGTAGTCCTTTCTCCGACCCCACCACCTCTCTCTCATCCACTTCGCTTCCTTTCCTCTCTAAAATAACTGTTTGTTCAATAAAGAACCTCTTTAATATAGCTTTTAACTAACTCACTGATAACACTGTTAACTCACCGTAAGCAGTCTATGCCATAATTAAGTTAGCTTGTCGGAAACCAAACACACAAACACACCCATGATAATGTCACTGTCTGTGAGCGGCCTCTACGGTAATATCAGTTTTTGCTTTTCATGTTCCTTTACATTGGGTTCCTGAGGACACCAGAGGTCGTCATTCCAAGCTCTTCCCAGTTCAGCCAAACGCTCATGAAGATTGGAAGTCCACCTACATTTACATTCACATTTATGCATTTGGCAGATGCTTTATCAAAAGCGACTTACATTGCATTGTTTTATAAACTTGACTATGAGCACTTTTCCACCATCGCGCCGAATAGTTCTACTGTCTGAAACGATTACAGTTAAGTTTCCACGTGAGCCTGGTTCGACACGACACGATTACAAACTGTTCTCTTCTCAGAATTTTCAACACAGATCGATAACTGTGCTGAATCGCGCTATTGACTGCGCCTAGAGCTGTTATAGCTCAGTCTCTTATGTTACCGAGGCAGCGCATGATGTGTTTGTGTTGTCTAAAAATTCTGTAATAAGACCTGGGATGGAAAATGAAACAATTTACTTACAGCCGGGCATGTATCGGCACGGAGTGGAGCAATTATGCAACGAGATCGAACACATGATCTTGCCATTGGTAGTGCCATGCTCTAACTGAGCCACAGGAAAGCTAATGCCGACTGTAACCACAACCTAGGATCCTGAGGGCACCAGAAGTCGTCAGTCCAAGCCCCAGCTCTGGCCTGATCCTCTTTCCAGTCCAGCCAGATGCTTGTGACAATGGGCAATTCAGCTGACGACAACTATAGCAACAACCTACAGTCATCCAGGACCAGAATAATATTGGATAGACCTAAATTTCTCTTTTCCAATCCTCACTAGTTCTTTCCTCTTTTCACTAATCAGCCTTGCAAAATGTTTCGATGAATCTCACAGTAATTATTTTCTCTGTAGTTGCAGCAGTGGTATTTAAACATGCCAGAGGGGAACTGGCTCTCCCGGTTGAGTCTGAGTTTTTTTTTTCCTCCACTCTTATTCACATAATCTTTGGTGTAGTTTTGGATCTTTGCCACCGGTACTAACTGGGAGACTGCTGATTTAGTTTAATCCATAAATAAAAAAAAAACGTGCGTTTTACAACACACATGCACTTTAAAGATAAAAAAAAGTTTAAATATGTGTTTTTCTTTTGTCTTTGGTGTGTTATAAGTTGCCCATGCATGTATTAGCCACGTAAAATTGCAAAAATTTAATTGTCGGAACAAAAGATGTATTTTATCTAGAAGCGAATGCTCACCCAGACCTGCCTAAAACGTATAACCACACCCCGGCAAATCTACGTCAGTTCGTAACACGATTTGACTAAGACCGCCCCAAATATATAAGTAAGGTGGTTGTACCTGTCAGTACAATTGCTGTGGAACCTGATGTTCCAAATGTGGTAAGAGGCGTTACATTTCCGTGCAGTATTCGACCAATCACTATGCACTAGTGAACTGGCCAATCAAATTACAACTCTCTTTTTAGAGCGATGAGCTTTGTAAAACATCAGCGCGTTTCAGAGAGGCGGAGCAAAGAGGAGATGCAAACATGCATGATATGTGGAAAATACAGCGTTTCTCAACCTTAAATCGTGTATACACATTGTATAAAATCTAAAGCAAACAATAATATTCGTTTTAGCCGCATCAAATGACCCCTTTAACATATTTTATGTTTCTAAATGCTGGTTTCTTTCTGCAAGTTTTGGTATTATTGCAAATTGTTCTAGTATATTGTAATTTTAGTCCTGATAACAATATTTAAAATAATAATATAAATAAATGAAATATACTTCGATTATTATTGCAAATTGTTTTAGTATATTGTAATTTGAGGCTCCCAGGCCTGATTACAACATTTAAAATAATCATATAACTAAATTAAATATACTTCGTTTAAATAATTTAGAGTTTCTGACAATCCACTGACATCAGTGTGCATTGCATAGAGAAAAACGTTCCATGATACCATGAATCTTAATATTCTTTATAATTATTAATAATTATGTGTTCTCTAAACAATTTTCCACTAGTATTATTAGTACATTTTTATTATGATGTATGTAAAGCTGCTTTAGAACAATGCAATGCTATTTAAATAAAATGTAATTGAATCTGTACAGTACAACAGTGCCGAAGCACAACTGATTTAAAGGGGTGGTTCAACACCGTTTCATGCATTCTGACTTCTTTACAATGTTAAACATTCTGGCTTCTCATGCTTGACATAGTTAACTTGTCAAAAAAAGAGTTTGTAGTACAGTTGTGTTCAAAATTATTCAACCCCCAATGCTCTAAATGGTTTTAGGGAATTTAGTGTACATTTGTAATTGTATTCAGAATGAAATCCTACAAGGACTTCTTAAAGAACCATATGCAACTAAAATGACATCAATTAGTTTTGTAATACAGTAGTAAATGTTTCTTTTGTGAATTCTTCATTGACATAATTATTCAAACCCTTAAAGACTACCACTCTGAAGAACAGAGGTTCAATGAAGTGTTTTCAATCAGGTATTGAAAACACCTGTGGATATCAGGGAGCAGCAATAAAGCCTAATAAGCACCAATTAGGCAGCTTTAAAATGACTGTGATACTCAGCTCCTTCTAGACATTTACTGGTGTGGTTACAAACATGGTGAGGTCAAGAGAATGGTCCAGGAAGACAAGAGAACAGGTGATTACTCTTAACAGGAAGGGCAATGGCTATAAGAAGATTGCAAAGATGTTAAACATACCAAGAGACACCATAGGAAGCATCATTCGCAAATTCAAGGCAAAGGGCACTGTTGAAACGCTACCTGGTCGTGGCAGAAAGAAGATGCTGACTTCGACTGCTGTGCGCTACCTGAAGCGTAGAGTGGAGAAAAGTCCCCGTGTGACTGCTGAGGAACTGAGAAAAGATTTGTCAGATGTGGGTACTGAAGTTTCTGCTCAGACAATACGGCGCACCCTGCGTAATGAAGGCCTCCATACCAGAACTCCCAGGCGCACCCCCTTGCTGTCCCCAAAGAATGAGAAGAGTCGACTGCAGTATGCCAAAAGTCATGTGGACAAACCACAGAAGTGTTCTGTGGACTGATGAAACAAAATTAGAACTGTTTGGGCCCATGGATCAACGCTATGTTTGGAGGAGGAAGAACAAGGCCTATGAAGAAAAGAACACCTTGCCTACTGTGAAGCATGGCGGGGGGTCAATCATGCTTTGGGGCTGTTTTGCTTCTGCAGGTACTGGGAAGCTTCAGCGTGTGCAAGGTACCATGAATTCTCTTCAGTACCAGGAGATATTGGATGACAATGTGATGCAGTCCGTCACAAACCTGAGGCTTGGAAGACGTTGGACCTTTCAACAGGACAATGATCCCAAGCATACCTCAAAGTCCACTAGAGCATAGTTGCAGATTAAAGGCTGGAACATTTTGAAGTGGCCATCGCAGTCACCAGACTTAAATCCGATTGAGAACCTCTGGTGGGACTTAAAGAAAGCAGTTGCAGTGCGCAAGCCTAAGAATGTGACTGAACTGGAGGCTTTTGCCCACGATGAATGGGCGAAGATACCCGTAGATCGCTGCAAGACACTTGTGTCAAGCTATGCTTCACGTTTAAAAGCTGTTATAACTGTAAAAGGATGTTGTACTAAGTACTAAGATTGAATGTCACTTGGGGGTTGAATAAAACTGATAATGATGTGAGCTCAGAAAAGACATTTGTGGTTATTTCATTATAAATGTTATGTTATATTTGTCTGACCTACACGTGCCTCTTTAATTTACTTGTAAGGAGGATGACTGAATGATCATAATCAATGTCAAACCGACCAAAACAATCAATTTCAGTGGGGGTTGAATAATTTTGAACACAACTGTATTTCTGTGCTTGATACACTCCCCCAAGGTTCGTATACGTTTTTTAAAGTTTTTTTTCGAACATGAAATTCCGTTACGTAACAACTTTTCTTAGTCCCTTATTGGGGACATGTCAACCCCTGGGAGAAAGACCACACCCATCAATGTGCTTCGTTCACGATGTTCAGCCGTGTTTGTTTGTTTCTTTACTGCATTAGGGTGAGGAATGTTTCATAGACGGTGGATATAGTGCTGTTACAGTTCAACGTCTGCACATCCTCATCACCGGACTACACTTTCCATAATCCCTAACACCCATCTCACCTTATCTTCATTTACATTTACATTTATGCATTTGGCAGACGCTTTTATCCAAAGCGGCTTACATTGCATTATCCTATACATTTATACATAGGTTTGTGCAATCCCATAGGAATCAAACCCAGAACCTTGCCTTGTTAACGCAATGCTCTTACCCCTGAGCTACAGGAAAGCTTCATCACTGGACATTAGTTGTTTATCCACGTCACATGTGTATCCCTCATTATCTGTTGTATTTAAGGTCTACCCTTCCTAGTGTTCTTTGTCCAGTATAGTAAATGTATGGTTGGGTTTATCACTGTGGTTCGATATGGATTAAAGGAAACCCGTTTTGATTACCTTCTTGTTGTCAGTATTCCCTGCACAGCCCGTAACAGAATACTGGACCTTAAAACATGAACAGCTATAACTTCTCTCCAGGGGCCATCCTCATGGACCTGAGGCAGGATGGGTGGACTCTAGAGAGCTATATGGAGGAATTTCTGGAGTTGTGTTATCAGGTGAGTTTAAGTGATCAAGCGTTGAACCTCGCATTGTTGACCGGTCTGGCCGACGATCTGCTCGTCCTCATCATGCTTCCTGACGCAGATGATAACCCGTTGGAGGACTTCCTAAATCGAGTCCTCCAAATGATCGGCTCTGAGTTCTGCGTCGAGGTGGCTGATAGAGACTTGAACGAGGGTCGCCCAGTATCGGTCAAAAGCGGGGGGTTAGCTCCGACTCACTCTGGTACCACAACTCACCCCTCCACAATCCAGCTCTCCCCAAAGCCTTGCTGCCGTGCCTCTAGACGGCATGCGGGTCGGAACTCTCCCCGGATCAGTGGCCCTTCCGCTCCTGAGCCCTACAGTGTCTCGTCTCCGAGCTTCCCCTGGAGGTTTAACTGTTTGCGGAGTTCGACCCTTTTTATTCTAAAGGGGACCTCGCAACACAGCCCGAGAAGCACTCCCCGGATCTGATGGACTTTTCAGCTCACGAGCTGCCGGGCCCCCCTGGTGGTGAGACCCTGGGAGTCTCCAACCCCGAGCTAAGTCTGGTGGACCAGCTGCTGCTGGATTTTCAAAAGCCACCAGACCTTGCTCCCAAGCGCGCGCAGTGTCACTCATCTAAGCCTGCTCCCTGACACGATGGAGGTATCTAAGACCAAAAGGGCCAAAACTTCCTTTTCCTCCAGCCGTCAACACCCGCTGTCCAGCCACAAGAGCCGACTAACCAGCCGGTCCCGTCCGGCCATCCAGAGGCCTCCGAGTCGGTCACGTCCGGCCGTCCAGAGGCCTCCGAGTCGGTCCCGTCAGACCGTCCAGAGGCCTCCGAGTCCCCTGCTCTGCCGCCAGAGCCCGCTGTCCAGTCGCCTTAGTCGGTAGCCGAACCACCTTCGGCTCTGTTGGACTCCTCCCTCTCCCCGGCTACACCTAGGTCCTCGGTCCCTCTGTCTCCACCCTGGCTCCTGTTAAGGCGCGAGGTCGCACCTTTTTGAGGGGGGCGTACTGTAACAGTTTAACGTCTGCACATCCTCATCACCGGACTACACTTCCCATAATCCCTAGCACCCGTCTCATCTGATCTTCATCATTGGACATTTGTTGTTTATCCCCATCACCTGTGTATCCCTCATTATCTGTAGTATTTAGGTTCTCCCCTTCCTAGTGTTCTTTGTCTAGAATTTTAAACGGTAAGTCAAACTGAGTCATATGTGTGTGTTTTGTTGGCAATCGGCACGTACGTGCATTATGTAAACAACACAAATTTATAGTGAATAAACAGTTATGCACAGATTATGCAATGATGAATTGTGTACTCGTGCTTCTGTTCCCCCCCTGAACGCCTCCAGGGGCTTGCCTGTTTTCAGAAATAATAGTACAGCTGTCTGTCTTTTATAAATGCGATCAAACAAAATACTCTTTGAAGATAAGAAGTATGCAGTACTACTCTATAGGTACTCAAGATAAATATAAGATTGGCAGAAACCGCAAGTGTAACCTCCGCTTAAATGCTGAGTAGATCATTGCTATGCAATGCAATCACTACTAGCAGTGCAATCGTGCGATCCCTCCCTCTCGCGAATCAACATCCAAAGACATGCCGCCTCCAAAACATATGAGCATGCGCACAGACCAGAAACTGTTGGATCGGTTCCAGTGAAGTCATGTCACATTCACCGGTGAGAAACAGAGGCGATCGGTGTCTCCTCTTCATGGGAGGCACGTATTAAAAATACGTGTTCAGCGCTTCCAACTTGCATCATGTCAAAATACGTGCCTGCAGCACACGCCTCGAAAGGGTTTATGATAACAGAGACGTCCGCGTTCAGAAGACACTGCGTTAACACTTAACTCTGATTACATGACATGACGGGCTAAATACGTTACATGTTTTGCCGAGCTTCGCATTACTGCTTCCCCTGAAGAGGAGTCACGGATCGCCTACGTTGAGAAAACATTACAGTACAAAGTAAATTACATTACTACAATAACAAACATCTCCTGGTACCTGCTCCCTGTCCGCCATTGTCTCGCTGCCTGCACATGAGCGCGCTGATGATGTCTGCGTGGACAGGGTGCACAGTGGGATACAAAATACGCTGACTGAAAATGTACACCTGATGTATCATTGCCTCCGGACCGAGGGCAGTAATTGGTCCAACGTTTTTTGACCCTAGGCCTTTCACAGAATATATATAATTACAAAAACACCAATGTTTCGCTTTTCTTGCTATCAGGATGTTAAGAGACTTCCAACCAGCATGACAAAAAAAGTTTCTGAACAGGATTGTCTACTCAGCCTTTAAAGGTAAACAATTCCAACTTGCAAATTTGTGTTTTTAATAGAGATGGCAAAAGAGAGGCTTTGCATGCAGCTTTAATGTTATTGAAACGAATAATAAAGTTCTAGCGATTTTCTGACCCAGTCCCCTGTAAATCAATTGATGGAGCATTGTGTTAGTAAAACAGGGGAATTACGTTTGATTCCAAGGGAACAAAATGTATAACTTGAATGCACTGTAATAATGTGCTAAATGTACAGTATGTTAACAACAGTGTACCACCATTGAGTGAGAAACAGCAACAGAACAATTTTGAGTTTATGGCACGTTGACCTGATAAGGTAACGCTACCTTTACAGATGGAACTCCACCAAAATGAACTGGATTAAATAAAGTAGGCCTACAGGTTCAATATTTACTTTTCAATAATCAATAATATAAATAGCAGTAAACACATATTTAAAAAATACATATTAAGAACTATACAGAAATAATACAAAATTATATATTTGGATAGTTATAAATAATATGTGGATATAAATAAAACATTAAGAGCTACATATAATTTTAACATAAAAAGCTACTTAAAAATAACAAATTATTTGCATACGCTTGACATATATGGACTGCTCTCAAAAATGTTGTCTAGGTAGCCAGCTTACTATAGGTTTTAAACAACATCATGATCTCCAGTCTTTCATTCAGGGGCCCCAGCTCGGTTCATCTGCTCTATCGCTCGTCCTCCACCAGGGCTTCCGTTTGTTTTGACTAAATGATGTTGCCTGCGAGAGTTGATTCACACAAATACCCTTTCTAGCGTTGCGACCAATCGCGCTGCGCCGGTGACGCTGCGGAGGGCCGTCCGTCCGCGCGCCTGCATTCATAAACGGATGTGATAAGTGTTGAATGTACTGTACAGAGACGAAACTCGGACCATGGCGGAAGAAGACGACACGAAAATCCGGATTTTGCAGAGTCTCCGAGGAAAGATCTGTAAGTGGAACGGCAAGGTTTGAGTGAGTGAGTGTGTATGTGTATGCGTGTGTTTAGACGGCTTTTAGAGAGAAAGAGACGAAAATTATCGTGCGCGGGGGAGAAGAGGGGCGCGGTACGAGGCGAGCAACACACAAACACACGCACACATACATACATACATACATACATACATACATAACACATACGCACACACTCGTATTCAGCGCCAGTGGATGAGGCTCTGAGAAACTAACGCTGTTTGGCACATTAGATGGTTTACACTTACAGTTTTAAGGGTTGCTTTATTTTCACAGCTCATTCACGTAACGTTACTGAATAGCAGTGACAGATAATGAGTGAGTTAGCCGTACTGCTAACGTGCTCAGTAGCCTGATCACCGCTCGTAACAACCATGTTATTTACTCGTTTAAATTGGTACGTGTGTGAAAATCTTTGTTTAGCCACTTTACCTAATGCAATCTTCATGTGACTGGAGGTAATGGGCGGTTATTTGATTCATTCTAACCCGGGCTGTTGTTGTGAAACAGACAGCGGTATCCTCGCTGAAATTTTGACACATTCTAAACTGGACGGAAGTTGTTCCATCGCTTTAGATGCACTGCGACATATAATTACAATATTCACAATTTGCTTAAATTAGATATTTAAATGTATTATTATATATAAACTATGTACAAAGTGTAGTATAACGTCTATGATCAAATAACTTTGAAGCATGATTTTACTTTTAACGTTAGTTGAGTTTTATACTTAAAATGTAATAAAAACGGTCACCATAGGTTTTAATAAATACTACAGTTGTACTTTCATACTACAGTTAGGCTACTTAAATCGAAATGGGATCATGTAGCCACCTCAAAAATAAACGGAGATATTAATCGTTTTTTTATTTTACTAAAGTAACAGCCACTGTATTAATGTTGTTATCTTTAGTGCCATGGTATTTTTTAAGTAGCATTTAAAATTCATGATATATGGTAAGCACTGAGTACTATATACTTTAGTATTACCTTCTGGTACCCTTGATTAATAATTTCTTGTAAGGGATATGACCAGTGATATTGAAAAGCTCAGGGAAATTAATAGCTGTTTTGTGTCCATAACTATAAATAAGGAGATGATTTGATGATTGTCTCAGGAAGTTTCTAAAAAGTAGATTTATGTGTAAGCTTAAACTTAATTTCTATGCTTAGATCTTTAAGCTGGTAAAATGATTGGTGCTGACGTTTTTTACGTCTCCTACCCCTCACCCACCCAAAAAATTAATGAACTGAAACCTTCTGTGTTGCAAGTAAGTTCGTGGTAAATCAGAATGTGGTGTTAAGCTCACTGACAGCATCATATCCACGATATTGCATAATTCCTGTGAAGTACCACAACCTCGTTTTTAATGGAGAACAAAAAGAAAAACCTTTACATAAATGTGAGGAAAGATGGCCATGCGACGGGATGTTTATTTATATATTTTTTTTAATATTTAAACTGCAAACTTGTAGTTTGGCTGTGAAAAACATAAAGGAGATCATAATAGATCTGTTCATGTTAATCTTACATGCAGCATGAACATTAAGAACATTTTCAAACGGTCAGGTCAAAGACATTTCCTTTTATCTTGCCACCTGGATGAGGGTAGGGTATTTATGATTACAGTAACTGCTCAATAACCAGCGTTATACCACTGTACTGAAACAGCTGTTTACATTGGAGATGTAAGGGTATTTTACTTTGACACACAGGACGATGTTTTTTGGAAGTCGGTTGGAAGTTGGGACTTTGGAGGCCTTTGGCTAGCTTCCCAACCGCAAGTCAATTCCGATAGTGTAGAGTAAAGTGATGATGCTGAGAATCAGTTTGTGTAATTTAGCAGGTTAGTAAAGTAGCAGGTTTATATTGAAGTTACATGTAAAAGCATAAAAGTTTATTGTATGTAATCTGACAGACTACTATAGTGCAAATTAACAAATGCCTCTTATGAAGAATTGGGAAATTCGTTAAATATTTTTGCTCATACATTTTCTTTGACGGTAGACATAACAGTTTTCAAAAAACCTTTTTAGAAAAAATGGTGTTAAATGTCAAAGACTTCCGAAAAAATGTTGTCTAGATCACAATCACTAAACTGTCACACGACCACTTCCTACGTTCTTCCTTACCATCCTGAATAAAATATTTGTAGGGGGGTACAGACTGAATGTGAACTGAAACATCTCCCGTGACACGAACGTGCTATCAAATCTTATCTGAGCATATCTGAAACTCAAATGGGACTGCGTGACACAGAGAGATTGATCATTCTCTGAGTCATGTAGTTAAGACTGTGAGATCTGTATTGAGCCGAATATGTGGCATTGTTGCAATCTGGCATCACCAATTTTCAAAACATATTTTATAAAAGAAATGTAGGAATTCATTTGTCTTGTGATATGTTTGTGTTTGACAACTGCTGTTATGTGTTTGATAATCAGACAACTGCCCAGTGCTCTGGGGGTTGAATGTAAGTCAATTAGTTTTTCATTCACAAAAGCACACTACAGTTTCAGAATGACTGTTATGACCGAGCGGTGCAGAGTTGAGCCGCGGTGGCTACTGTGTGCAGAGCGTTATGCTGTAGTTATGGCTTTGTCCAAGTAAGAGCTATAAACAGTACAAATGGCGACACGTATGTCAAAGCATAACCACAAATGCGTTTACAACCACATCAAACCCAAATAAAACATTCAGGGAGTGCAGTATTTGTAGTGTGATTGATTTACTACCGCAAATAATATTAATACTCATCAGCTAGGGTCACCTTAATGGATAGTTCACTAAGAAAATTCTGTCATCATTTATTCACCCTCATGTCATTCCAAACCTGGATGTGACCCTTTCTTCTGTGGCACACAAAATATGATATTTTGAAGAAAGTTGCTAACCTAACAGCACTGGCCCCCATTCCCTTCTATTGTACCAGTTCCAGCGAATGGGGGCCCGTTACCAGCATTCTTCAAAATATCTTCTGATGTGTTCTGCGGAGGGAAAGTCAAAGAGGTTTGAAGTGAGAAGAGAGTGAGTCATAAAGTGTTTACATATGATGTTAAGGCTATAAAATAACTGTATGGCCTTATAGTGTAAACGTTTTTAAAACCTTGCATCAAAGATATTATTACTCATCTGTAGAAATCTGCGCAAGGGGAATTCAACAGAAATCTCTGTAGATTTCCACATAATTGGGATGCCTGTCATTCACAAAAGTTTGATTTTTGTTCCACTTTTGTTTTAGTTCATTACTAACCTCGAACAGTTTGAATCAATTCTATTGTTCTTTAATAAACCGAGAGGTGCACTTAAGTGTAACACTTAAAGCCTGTGGCAGTTATCTTTTTTAACGTGAATGCGTCTTTCGACTTCTACGCGAACACACCACATGTTTTGACGCCTGCACATTACGACAGATTGAAATATCTTTCCATGCCTACAGAGGTCAGGTTATATTCTACAACCTTGAATCGATGCTCCCAGGACACGGTTGGCATCTATTGGTTTAACTAATTACTGCAAGAAAAAGAAAGCGCATGCATGACCTGTGCATACTTTGTTGGTGAGGTAACAAAATTCCGGCAGTGTAGATACTATTCTGACAACGCAGTTTTCGTTACGCACACTGTAGGCTATCCACCGCATACGCGTAAAAAGGGAACTATACTTCATCCTTAAGTCTGCAGTTCAGCAGATTGTACTGCAAAATAAACACGCATTATGTCAGATTAAATTTGGGCTTGCGTGAATCTTTAACTTTTCCTCATAACTCATGCCACACAGCATGTCCTGCAGAGATAAACATTGTGCTTGGTGACCTGTCGGATGATATGTCACACTCACAGGTTAAAGCAGCGACACAAACCATATCCAGGGACCATTATAGAGACTTGCTGTAGGACAATAAGACTTCATCTAGCGACCACAGTGAACACACTAGCAACAGGCTAAAAACCCTGAAAACAACTGCATAGCACTGTCCTTGTAACCAATAGCATCTTAGTGACAATCTTGTTGAGAAAATCTGCTTTATATTGGGCTTGCAACTCCAATATCTGCTATGTTCAGCCACACGTTTCAACTGGAAAGTGTAGTGGACTAATTCATACCCTCATTGGTTACAGGGCACTCATTATATCTGATGTTATCTTATTTTTCTTTCCCTCTTTTTTTTTTTGTGCACAAACGGCCACATTTACATGTGGTCACCAGCACCGGCACAGGTGTGTCTGCACATATACAAACAGCAGGAGGAAATGTTTTGATGTGTTCGAGAACTGCTAGTCATTTAATATCATGTCAAGAGCAGCCAGCAAAGAGGAACTTTATAAGGATCTGCCTCAATGACAACCATCTTACAACACACTCTTATGACTTCACACCGGCCACAATGTTCCTGCGATCATGCGATCATGCAAGCATATAAAGTTAAGACAAATATTAGAAAGGCTAAAAGGCCTCATCACCTGGATAAAATGTACTTGGTTTATGGGCAGACCCAAACCAAATCTGCTTACACAGATTTGCACAGAATGGGAATGTCTGTCATTCACACACTTCTATTTGCATGCTTCCCAACTTTTGTGTCTGTCTTGAGTTGAGTGTTTTATGCTTTTTGCTTAACTAACAAATGTCTAGTTCATTTAAAAACATTCCACTCTGCAGAGTATACCTGAGCCTGCTTACAGGATATATGATACAGTATCCCAAAATTCACTATGCCATATACCTTAAAACTATGTCTTTAACTTTAGACTGCCCAAAGACGTTTTTACACAAATGTGGATTAAAACTGCCAAATCATAAACTGATAATGTAACTGACATCCAGACATTATTACGAAAACAGGGTGATTATTTGTATTTTCCTTTTATCACCCTACAGTATCATACTACAGTAAGTAGTTTATACTGTAGAATATTATAGTTTTACTATTATAAGTAAAAATGGAGGTGCTTAAAAGGTTCTTCACAGCGATGAGAAGAACACTTTTTGGTTCCACGAAACAATCAGTCAAACGTTCATTAGAACCAGCTCTTTTTCCCTTTTTCAGCCCCTTTTTCAACACAAAGAACCTTGTTTGAAACAGAAAGATTCTTCAGATGTTTAAGGTTCTTTATGGAACCAAATGGCATTGAAGAACCTTTTGAAGCACCGTTTTAGAGTTAAGTGTTAAAGTAATTACTCTTGTTGTCAAGGTTATAGATTTAGTAAATTGATCAATTGTATTAAATACTGTATTACAGCTTAATATATCGTAAACTAAGATTTAAAAACCCTAATGTCTAGTATTTTCACTACAGCTTACTAAAGTAAATGTTACAGTATTTTTTTATGTGCAGGGTTTAATGATAACTGCCCGTCATACCATATTAAAGGACAGAGAAAGCCGGATGTTTTCTGGGGCAACAGCAGTCAGTTACACAGTTTATCAGTGATTTCACTGCAAAATTCCACAACATCAGAATGAGGTTGTAATTGTATTTCTAAGATGGTTTTATAATATAATAATAATATAATGCGCTATGTGAAATACATCCCATTTCACATACTCTTTTCAAAAAATTGTATTCATGTATGCAGTAGGGGTTTAATGACCTCAGAGTTTTTTAAGTCGACTATTCTTAAATAATTCACATTTTCCTCGACGTTGTTCGTGCAACTCCTAGTATGCAGTATTACATTCAAAACATTTTTTTGATTAAACAACTTTTAAAGTAGCTTGTAAAGGCGTCACAGCTGACCTCTGGGACTGATTCAGGGCAAGAGAGCTTAACCCACAGCTCAAGAGTCGCTTTAATCTTCACAGTCCGTGGCTCTGGGATTAGACATTAATAGTTCTTTAAAGAGCAGAAGCCGATTGGCGTCGTCACCTCACATGCCCCTAACATGTTGTGCTTACACAGTCAACACTAAACTGACTGCTGTGTTTAACAGCATTTACGTTTACTATCTCAACCAGTTCATACTTTCCGTGCAGTGGAGACATGCGACACTCTTTGATACACAATCTCACGGGACTATTGATGTGGCTGGCTTATTCATATGAAATGATGCGATCTTATTTGTACTTTCGTGCCAGTGTTATTTGTTTTAGGGGTGGGGTTAGGAAGGGGCTTCAGTTGCCTTTTTTTAATCTAATAATCATACGTTTTTGTGTTTTTGTAATTTTGTAATAATTTGTAAAAATATTGTAAAATATATTGAGCAAAACTAAAAAGAACACTTTTAGTGACTGAATAGATCATCAGATTAGCCAAAATGTTACAGAATCAAATGAGAGGCAGAGGACAGGTTGTGATGAGTGACTAACACACCAGTTTTGCAGAAAATATTCTAAGTCTCCTGTGCAGTTCTCCACAGATGATATGTTATTTTATTACAGTACAGTCATAACTTGATTCCTTCAGGTTGGTACAGTTTTCAGTTTGTTTGTGTAACTGTCACTGTATGGGTGAGAAAATGAGGGCAAGTGTGTGTATCCCTGTAACAAACTCCAAAGTTTTCTGTGTGTGAGTATTTCAGAAGCTCTGCATAGTTTGTTTCTTCAGGCCTCACGGTTGCGGTTTGCGTTCACTTCCGTTGCTAAGCATGTAGTAGTACACACACTAGCTTGTCTCGATCGCACCTGTGTGTGTGTGAGCAGAAGGGTTAACCGTAGGGCATTGTCTGCTGTCACGGCTCCCTGTGGCAATGTGCAGCTGGGAGTTGAGTTTCCTCTGTGCTTTATCTGTGTCGACTGCAAGCATCATTATTTGTTGCTCAGCGTTTGCTATTGTTTTCTCAATGTTCAAGGAAAGATGTGTGCGTGTGTGCCGGAAACAGACATGCATTTTCTGAAGGTGTTCTGTGTGTGCCCATACCGACTCTGGACTAAATGGATTTTTTTGTTTTTATGACTGGTTTTTGTTCAGATCTTTGTTTATCAAACCTTTATTGAGTGAATTTCTTTTTCTTTTGAAATACCCTGTCCAGGTCAAAAGAAAATAAACTAATTTCACAATGAAAAAATCCATTCCAAATTTATCTATGACAATTAAGGCCCCACATTTTCGTTGTAGTGTAAAAATACTTTAATTTCTCATAGTAAGTTTCTCACACTATAATTAAATCTTAAACAGATAATATTACGATTCATAAATCTATACATTTTTGATGTTCACAAAATAGAACGCATTGCATAACATAAAACATTTATTTGAAATGTAAACCTTATACTGATCAAGTTTGTTTGTATTTTAGCTGTTAAGTAATGCAAATCCATGGCTTATAAAAGATAGAAAAACTGGCCTTTTAATATGTTCATTATTCTTGAGTGTTCTTTAGCTGTGTAATCCTGATAAGGTTTGATGTGGTCAAAATCATGCCTACATCTGTCCCCCCGATACATTAATATGTGGTTGTGTATCTACACATGTTTGAATTTGATCTTTTGAATCAGCGCTCTACTGGAAGCCCCGTTGCATGCTGGGAGGAAGTTAATGCTTCTCTTCTGTAACCACATCTGAGATGAGCTTCACGTATGGCAGCCACATCCTCCTCAAGCCTCTGCATCACCACACTACTCCTGCAAGTGTGTGTGTGTGTGTGTGTGAGCGCAAACACGCTCGTTAGTGTTTGTACATTGAGGACTCCACAACTGACAAACCTCTAATCCAATTGTGTGCAATATTCAGCATTATTAATAACTTCTACAAGCAATGTGAATGATAGTTTGAACAAGATGAAGTGTTTGTCTATTCTTGTGCGTGTGTGATTATGTTATGCAATATGTGCAGTTTGGCTTTTTGTGAATATTTATAATTGTCTTAGTATGAAAACAAATGTATCTAGTACATTTTCTGACAGCAGACGCTTTTATCCAAAACGACTTACAAAAGTTAGGAAAACAACGATGTGTTCTTTAAATGTGTGCGTGCACAGGTTTAGATATATTTGATAAACATGATAAAAAACAGAAAAGCAACTCGGTCTGCATTTTTCAGAATGCACAATGCACGAGTCACTCATTGGTGTGTCAACGTCCCTTCTGTGTGTGTGTCTGTTATCTTTAACACTACGTCCTCTGTCGACAGGCGAAGCAAAGAATCTGGGTCCGAGCTCAGGGCCGAACCGTCTCCGTGACCTCTGCACATTCTGTACCATCAGTCTGGACCAGGAGGAAGTCTACCGCACTAAAGTCTACGAGAAGAGCGTCAGGTGAGCTGACAAACACAGTTTGGTATAAGCACATTAACATGCGAAGCCTTGTGCTGATGCTGATGATATTTATCTGTGTATAGCTACTTTCATGTGTGGTTTCTTTGCTGCTTTACAGAAATGTACATGGCAAATGGCCTATATTTTCCTTCCTGCTTCTCACTCGTACAAGTAACATATTGTGAAAATGAATGGGGAGTCAGCGTTTTCTTCTTACCATGCTTTCAAATAAATAAAAATAGTTTATAGTAAATAGTTTATTGTATCTGAAGAAAATCTCAGTACTGCTAAAGTCTATTTCCAGTGTATTTTGGGTGTTTTTTTTATTGTATTGCTGAAGTGTTTTAGGAGGTTGGGCAGAAGTTGATAAGGTATTCTGGGTTGTTGAAGAATGATGAAAGTCTTGTTTATATTTGCGTCTGTCTCTGCACCGCAAGTCTTTTCTGAATGTTTGCCGTTCATATTAGATCTGCCCTCTATTCTTTGAAACAACAGAGGGCGGCTTGAATTAACCGGGTCGATATCAACATAAAACAGCGCAGAGTAGTAGAAGTTTACTAGAAGATTGTTACTCTGTTACAAAGATTTACCTTGGTTTTACAATGGTATTTGAATTAAAATCATAGTTACAACAAATTGACTATTGTCTCGCAACCATAATGGTTTAACATTTATTGTATTTCTGTGGTCATACAAATAACAGTCCTTGAGAAACATACAAACCATAGTAATTTTAGTAAGGAATTTAAAATATATATATATATATATTATAACAACAGTATGCAGGAAACAAGAAACTGGTAGTTTGTAAATACTGTGCAAATTCTTTTTATTTTAAAACTTTACATACCTACCTTAAAAAGTGTTTTCTCACATAGAGTTGCCTGGACAGATATATCATATCCTCTAGACTCCCCTCAAACTCGTTCACTTTCTAAAACGTTGCCAGGGTGTTTTGATTGATTGCTAGGGTGTTCTGGTGGTTGCTAGGGTGTTGCCATATGGTTACCATGGGATAGTTTTTATCTGTTTTAGGAGAAAAAAAGGTTGAGTACACCTTGTCAACACAGGTTTCGAATGGTTTCATTTATTTTAACAGTTTAGCATTTTTTTGTAAAATATAAACAACCGTAATGCCCAAATTTGAACAAAGCAGATCTTTTGCTGATCTTTGACTTGTTTGTTGCTACTGCTTGATACTGGATTAGTACAATTTTGTTTGACAGCATTATGTTGTTTACTTTTTCAGACGTAAAAACGTCTAGTCACAAATTCTTTTTTTTATCTCTTTCTAAAGGCCTTTTCCTCTCTTGGTGTTTCACAACAGTTTTTTCCTCTGTTCAAAGGGCTCAGTCGGCTGTGTCTGAGGAAGCGTGTCCACCTACGCGTTCCTCACTTTTCTCTCTCACATTTGCTATCTGTCGCATTCTTTCGTTCACACACTCGTTTGTACTCACCCTCTCTCAGAAGGTTTTTTTCGTCAATATTTCTTCAGCTTTACCAATCAGACATGCTATTTAACACAATTTCTTCACCTTGTAGTCATTTGTAGCTATTCATGCTCAGTTTGGCGTATATAGTGTTGGTTTTTACCTGTAGTTATGTTGAATCTGTGTTGGTGTGTGAATGTATGTGGGAGCGCATGCGCTGTCAAATGTGTGGGCAATAAGTGTGTATGTGTAGTTGGAGTGTGTGTGTGGGTGGATGAGCATTCTCCTCTCAAGTGTCAGATGAGGTATTTGACTGTTACTGTCACATGGCTAAAAGTAATAGTTGCACGGTAAATTATAGTTTTTTTAACATTTGTAGTTTTTTGGGATATTATGACATATTATAGGAATAGTTCACGTAAATATTAGCATTTTCTTATAATTTACCCTCATACCATTTTGAGAGAACACGCATATTACCACAAGTCATGAGATGCATGAGCCAATGAGATTTGAGTTAGCTGGCATAGTTTAATTTTAAAAGGCTGATCTGTTTGTTTACATGAATACCAACATATCAATCACTAAATAAACTGGACTTATTTGGATTGCTTTAATAATGGTTGAATGAGCTAATTGAAAAAAGATGTCACCTAAAGCTGGGATGGGATTAGGGTGAGTAAATTATCAGTGCATTTTTGTATTTAAGTCAAGTATTTCTCTATGATTATAGTTTAATAGTATATTAAAATATGTATAGGATTTTTGGTCTTGATATTTCTTGATAGTGGCACCAAAATTATTCTGGACGGTTCACCCAAAAGTGAAAATTCTGTAATTTACTCAACCTTAAATTGTTCTAAATCCTTATAAATTTCTTGTTCTGATGTACACAGAGAGAGATATTTGGAAGAATGCTTGTTACCAAAGAAGTAACCACCATTGACTACCATGATAACTAATAAGGGAAAATTGCTTCATAAATTTCATTGTTCTGTTAAACACAAAAGAAGATATTTTGAAGAATTTAGGAAAACAGACGGTTCTGGGGTACCTTTGACTATCCAGGGCTCCAGACAAAAAAAATAACTACGATCCATTGGCTCCTATAAGCCACATAACATGAACTTACATTTTTAAATCACATACTTTTAGTTATCCTGTTGTGTGTATATCTTCCCTCTCATAAGTTTTGCTCACATAAAATTTTTTATATTAAGATTGGGCCATGTGTAATCTGAATACTTTTTTATGCCTGAAAATTTGGGGAAAATCTGCAGAATTGTTTTAAATGTCTTTATATTTCTGCACAAAAATGAATGTGTTTAATAAGTCTTCAGATGCTGCTTGTTTTTAAATGCACAGGACAGCAGGTTTGGTTCTCCCTATTTATAAAGAGGCAGTGAAGTGGTGTTATCGATTGATGATTGATTGAAGACTGATTATAATCTGAAAAGACCAGACAAAATTAGTCTGAATTCATTTGAACTAACATAAAATGTGCATGTCAAGACCATATTTATATATTATATGTATGGTATGAATAGGGCAAAACCTTTTTTCGCAAAACGAAAGGGCTCATGTTATTTTGTGGATTTTAGTTTCTAGTAATGACATTTTTCTGCATGTTGTAGTAACTACAGTTTAACCATGATGTAGTTCAACTATGATAATACAAATTGTATTAAATCAGAAAAACATGTTTTGATGTGCTAATATATCAAAATGTGTAATATATATATTTTTAGCAAAAAAGCCAATAAGCAGGCTAATTGACAATATATTTTGATATTCGAATGTTTTACTTCAACTGTGGAATCGAAACTGGGAATCGATAAGAATCATGCAGAATCGGAATCGATAAAATTCAAACGATTCCTAAACCTGCTCACAAATTTTCTTTTTGGTCACAGATGTGAGCGACCGTTTTAACCGCAGTCTGAAACCCTGCTACCACTGTCAATGATGGCCAAGAACTGTTTGGTTACAAGCATACTTCCAAATATCTCTTTGTTTTCATCAGAACAGAGACATTGACTATGCCTTTAAGCTGCGTGTATACATGTGTGAATTGCATAATATTAAAAAAACGTAACACTTTTATAGTTTAAAGAAGTAGGAACATCTGACTACAACCCACTTAAATTTATCAAACAGATTTTTTTATACCGCTTGAAATTTAATGCTCCGCTGAGACTCAAGAGTTTGTTGTGGTTTTACTCCTCTCTCCTGAAGGCCACCTGTACACGTGTCCTCTGGGAAGACAGCTGGCTAATTCTCTCGGCACATCTGCTGCACACAGCCAGCCAAACGTCTGACTTGCTTGAACTCCTTTTAAGTGTAATTAGTAGCCAATATTTTAGTTGGATCTCAATGCTTGTGGTTTGCATGCATAAAAGAAGAGGAAAATGCTATTCCACAGGAGTCTTGTATAAATTCTCAGTTATGTTTTGTCCTGTGTTGTTTCTTAGGAAGTTTGCTAAAAATCTAATACAAAAATAGACAATTTTCCACATACATTTAAATGAATGTGGTTGGGATATTTCAGATAATTTGGGCGTTGTTATGTTTGATATGTGACTCATATTATGTACATTACAAGTTAAAGTTTGGAAACACTTGACTAAAATCTTTCCAGTGATCTTAAACATATTTTAATCTCAAGTTATATGTCTGCAATGTTATAATGTCTGCAGTTACTTTTGTTGACAAAATATAGTTGTCCATCATATAAATGTCTTTTAGTATAAAACAAACAATTTTATTAAAATATTTTTAGTCCAAACTACTCCTTTAAAGGAAACATCTGCGAAGCAGGAAAGTTAGGCAAGTCTTGATTTAATCTTGTTGTTGTCTATTAGAACCAGTTGTAACATAATGAGATTTTTTAAATGTCTTCTGCTGTGAGCTATGCTTGGTGTCACTTTTATGATTTAACACTATTATTTTTGTGTTTCAGTCCGTTCTATGGAGAGGACTTCTACTTTGAAATTCCCCGCCCGTTCCAATGCCTGTCCTTCTATGTATACACCAAGAGCATGTTTCAGAAAGATCAACCTGTAGGTCAGTATCTCTCGCCCTTGTTTTCTCTCATTTCCAGATGGCCATGACTAATGGTGTACATGTCAACTAAACAACTATGTGTGTGTTTGAAGGAAAAGTAGCCATCAGGAAGGACGATCTATACAAGTACAGCGGAAAAGAAAACTGGTTTCACTTACAGCCTGTGGATCCACATTCAGAAGTTCAGGTGAGTGGACCGACACATCTGAATATTGGAATGGATGCGAAACAAACACACACACCCAACAGAGCGATGTATAAAAAACGACCTTACTTCCCTCATGCGGTTAGTCTTTAGCTGTGGTTTGAGCCAATCAGATGAGTTTATGATTACTCATCTCCTTGCTACAACCAATGAGATCAATATATGATTAGTCAGCTCTCATATGTGGTCCAATGACTTAAAAGCAGACGTGAGCCCCACTCCACATCCTGTTTTTGTGTATGGTGTATGCACGGATCTGTTTTGTACACAAGTGTGATTCACCGTTCAGCAGTTGCGAGGACCGTCGGGCTTTTGAAGGTGTGGGTTTGCTTTATCAGAAACAAAAGGTGTTTATGCCTAGGAATTTGCGCTCGTAAGAAACATCTGTACAAAATAAAGTGTGGAAAAAAGTGAATAGCGAATTAAAATAACTATTATTTTTCTGTGCTAAAAGTTTTATGTAGCAATAGCTGTAACTAAAATGATGTTTTATTGACTGATAAAAATATACTATTAGGACAAACCCACAGAATAAAATGTAGTATTGACTGTTGTGTACTGTACTTATCAGTTTTTACTAGAGTAAATTATAGTTTACATTAAAATAATAACTATTTACTTAAAATAAAAAAAATACTAACCTAAAGTTTGTGTATAAAACATACTGTAAAATTGTGGAAATTTTCTGGCAGCTGGGGCCAGTAACTTTTTTTTCTCCTTTTTTTGTACATTTGCAGTCTATTTTGTTGATTGATGGTTTTTGGCTGTACATTATACGTGAAAAATATTTAAATCTGTAAATGTTTACAGTGCAGTATTCCATAGAATTACTTATAGTGAATTAATAAACTATTAAATACTTATATACTAATACTAATACGTATTATTCAAAACAAACCAACAGTGAAAATAAGTTATAATTCAAAAAATACAGCTAACTTGCACAATATAATGACAAAATTAAAAACATGCTTTTTGAGATTTATCTATTTGAGAGTTATCTGTTTTTGTTCATTTACTACGGAAGGTTCAAAAACACTTTAGTATTCACTATAGTAAACGGTAGTAAAATGTATAGATACAGTACTAAAGTATACTATATCTTTTTGTGTGTGAATATATTTTATATTTATTTACCACCATAGCAAAAATATATTTAATGTAATATATTAAATTGGGCTTTGCGTCTTTATCCCTGAGCTCAGAAAAAGGTGGGCGGCACTTCCGTCAGATAAGAACTGGCAGAACCACCCAGAGCTGACTGATATTACCAGACGTTCTTCCACCTTTGCGCCCCTTACAGTACACCAAAATACTCAAAGCATAAACAATTGACTTAACAAAACATCAAGTTTTACGTTAGTTTATGTAAAATGACTTCCAGCAAGATATATGCGCTGTGGGTCTTGCTCACACAAGTCTACACAACAGTTGCTTATTCTACATGCTTAAATGATTATAAGATTAGATTCATTGATTTTTATGTGTTTAAGGGTCAGCACAAAAATTGTATTTTAGCAACTTTAAGTAAAAAAGTACAGTCAGACACATGTGTGTAGATAAATATACATTGTACTAGCATAACATTTTCTGTGTGCACTTATTTTTGAAAGGAACTTTCAAAATCTTGCGTAGGAGTTTGTGGGTGCTTTTATTTTGTTTTTCTTCTCTGTCCTTTACTTCTTGTCTCTTTCGCATTTCGAGATTATCAGCTTTAACATATTCGACTTACTGTAAAAAGATTATTTCAAACATGCCTTGTTATTATATAAATTCAGTTGATATTTCCCTATTCACCTCTGAAGCTGCAAATACTTCATAATCATCATGATATGTAACTCAGATGATTTTATTGTTAACATATGAATTTTTGATGACTTCTGATTGGTGGGACAGGATATCATAAATGGCAGTAAATAAAACTGAGGTCTTTTTGGTTTCACATGGTTGAAAATAAATATATAATATAAAATGAGGGGGAAAGGATTTCAGTCCCTTTGTAAAACATTAATGTTGACTATAGTAAATGTGATTGTGGTTACTCTGTTATGACACCTGTATAACTTGAAGGGAACTGACTTCATACATCCACCAGAAAGATCTGAATGATCAGATATTTAAAGGTCATTGCAATAAATAAACTTAGAAATGTGAAGTTAGGTTTGGCAAAAGGGTTTGCATACAGAGATGAAACTTGCTTTGATATTGTGTTCAATAGAATAATATCTTCACAATGAAGCTTATTCCCTTTTTTCGGGAAGAAATTTTGTCCCAGAGACAATATGACAGGCTTTAAAAAACTCACAAGTATTAATGACTTTGTTTGCTTGTGCTATCCAAGAGTTAAATTATCTGAATCCTTCAGGTGGTGACATGAGTTTCTCTGTTTTGACAGGGGAAAGTTCATTTAGAAATGAAGCTTAATGAATTGATCACAGAGACGGGAACTATTTGCCAGCAGCTCGTGGTTCAGTAAGTAATGTCTGTCTGTCAAACTGTGTGTGTGTGTGTGTCCCAACCTTTATGTTTTTAATGTCACAATGCAATTAATTTGACTTCCATAATGCAACGGTGAAACAGGACATTCAATAGAAAGAGGACCTTTTTAAAATATGGATCGATTGTATTGTAAAAAGTGATCCATATTAAAATATTATTCCTCAGATACTGCTATTTTATGGTTAATGAGTTTTAAGTAGTTACATTGAAGTATTAACTTAGATTCAGACGTGTCTTCTGTTTAGGATAAATAGAAACAAATTAACAAACAAACATTTTTGTCGCCTTGGAAAAGGTTCTATATGACATTTTTGTTAAAATATAGTTAGTCATATATTCATTTTATTCTGTTTCATTTTACACATTTTGTGTATTTTATTGTATTAGTTTTTTTTGTGTGTGTTTCAACAAACACTAGTCAATAAAGTAAAAAAAATATCTACTTGATAAAACACATTTCAGAGATGGACAAAGGGGTTTCATTTTAATGATTGGATTTGAAGATATCACTTCTTTCGCAAAACAGTAATCCAAGATAATTTGAATAGTCAAACATGGACGTGTTATGTACTTTAGGTACGTACATTGTGCAGTGAGCAACATGTTATCTCACGTAGATGTTGTGTTGATATCGATGCTTCACAGGTGTGTATGTCATCGAGAAAGGAAGCAAACCTGCGATATTCACTTTCACACCTCTGCAGGGTGTGTATGTGAACTGTGCAAAAAAATTCATTCTTACTAATCATTTTGTATTGTTTTTTTTTTGTACAAATATCTTAATATCCTTAAATCAAGAAACATTTCTTGACCAGAAAAGTGACCTAAGATATTTAGTCTTGTTTTATAAAAGAAAATATAAGATAAATAAATTTATGTTTAAAAAATCCGATTTTGATTTAAGAAGTTTTAGATATTTTTAGAACTACAAAACAAGAAATGCTTAGTAAGAATTAGTTTATTCCTTCATGGTGTAAAAAAACATTTGATTCTACGCAGAGTTCTTGACGTGCGCACGCGTGTGTTTAGTGCTTTCCCTCGCTGTTCATTCACACTCTCCCACGGAGCAGATTGACGAAAGAGGAAGTGATGTCGTGACGACAGGAAGTCCGCTCTGCACTGTTCCTGTGGTTTTGCTTTGCCGTCATCATTGCTTTTTTCTCTCTGTTGCTCTTTTACACCTTCCTTCATTACCATTTCATTGGCAGGTTCAGCTGTTCCCATGACAACTACGAGTGCGAAGGACTTCCTGCCTTGGATAACAAAGCTTCTGCTTTTCCTCCCTTTATCTCACACTTTCATTAATGCGTTCATCTCTTTCTCGCATTCGTTCAGATTAGAGCATGTGACATGGACAAATCTCACGGAAACAGATTAAAATGTACTTTGTTTTCTTAATACGTTCTCTCATCCGTGCATGTCTTTCAAAAGGAATTGTCTTTTTTATGTATTAGTTTGGCATTTTCTTAGTCTGCTATCTCTGTCTGCTTTCCTTTTTTTAATAGTTTAATGGTTAAAGACGTTTTTAAATCTGATCATTTAATAAATATTTGGTCGGATTCATTTAGTTTAATAGCAGTACTTGCGCTCTCCCTTTATCATTCACCTAAAGATGTGTGACTTAGTTTTGAGAGACTTTGCTTTCTTTTCTGCCTTGATGAAACAGTTTGAACGTCCACCAGGATGAATAAATGATGAGAAAAATGTAGTCTTTGTTGCAACAATCCTTTTCTTTCAAATGGGTTGGTGTGCCAGGTAGGGAGTCGTCCTTCTCGCTTCATTGCAAACTCACATTGGCTTTTTTGGTATGGAATATCTGATGGATAAACGTCTTGCCCTACATTTTTTTATCATTAAATGAATAGGTCATCGGAAAATAAAAATAACCCCAAACTTGTCGGGGCCAAGTGATCCACTGGACTGTAACCGACATATTGTGCAGTAGCACTTTCGGCGACCCGCGTTCGAATCCTGGCTCGTGGTCCTTTCCTGGCTGTCCATTCTCCATGACTTTCCTTCTTCACCTGAACACAATCAGAATAATATTAAAATATATCCTGATGTCCTCCTAGTTTTGTAATCTGAAAGTGCGCTACATTGAAGCAACAAAATTGAACTACAAAAAATACGATGATAGTCAAAAGTGCCCCAGAACTGTTTGCTGGCCTACATTCTTCAAGTGTCTTTTCAAAAAGTATTTTTCCCTTCTATGCGAGTCAATTGGAGGCAAGATCGGTTTGGTTAAAAGCATTCTTCCAAATATCTGCTCTGTGTTCTCAAGAACAAATACATTTTTACACATTTGGAACAGCTCAAAGCTGTGATTTAAGACAGAATTTTCATTTTGGGGTTGAAGGATCCTTTTAAAGGGTTATGTTTGTGGATATGTGTAATAGCAGTAATACTATAATGTTTACAAAGTCTAGATATCACATTTTTACTTTTATTATCTCTGTCTGGCTAAATGACATTTGTTTTATTGCAGGATTATTGCGTGTCAAGGTTTGCCGTTGATAAGCGGGCAGAACTGTGACCCGTATGCCACAGTAACACTCGTAGGACCAGCCAGGTGGGTTTACACGTGGTTAAAGACATAGTCAATGTGCTTTTACAGAAAATGTATTGAGAACAGAATTAATTGTTGTGATCTGAGTCAGTCTGTTCCAGCTTCCGAAATGAGTACAAAACATTCGCTCTGATTCAATAATAACATCCTGATGTCTGTCTCTCTCAGGTCTGATCAGAAAAAAACTAAAGTCAAGAAGAAAACCAGTGATCCTCAGTTTGAAGAAACCTTTCACTTTGAGGTACAACCTCATTCACTCATTCTAGTAATTCAATTTATGTAAGCTGAATTGTATTTTATTCGGTCATGTTTGTGATTTTTTTGTTTTTGTTTGTTTGTAATAAACATCTTTCTGAAAATCTCACATTATGAAAGTTTCCGCAGGTCACAAGGACCAGCAGTTATAAGGCAAGATCACATTTTCAAGTGGAAGAGGAAGACATAGAGAAACTAGAGATCAAGTGAGTTCTAGTTCTAGAGATCAAGTGAAATCTTTCTATTTTAGTAATGTTTATTTATTTTGTTCATTGTTGTTTACACTTTGCTTAGCTAGAAGTAGACTTGTTGTTTTTTGGGTTTTGTTTTGTTAGATATTTAGTTTTTATTAATATCTATTTATTTAAACTTTGCTTACACCATATCTACACCGGATGTGGGGTGGCGCAATGCGACGCAACAAAAGACAATAACACCGTGTGTACACCAGGCGCAACCGGCACGGCACGACAAAAAAGATTAGAAATGCATTTATAACTTACGATAATCTTAAAAATTTTCCACACTTAATGCTGTGCGACCCGACAAACCCATTAAGAACAAGCAGGTTGTCATGTTCCATCGCGCCTGTAGCGTCCGAAGTAGGCACGGACTAAAACGCATTTGAACCTTTTATAATTTTACATTTTGTCCCCACTGGTTGTCATGCCGGTTGCGTCCGGCGTAGACGCGGTGTAGCTACTCACAGACTTTTATTTTGTTATGATTAAAAAAAAACTTGGCACTGATGTGTGACACGTATGTGTTACTTTGAATCGTCCCATATAGCCCTCTACAGACGCTGTCAGGTGAGTGTAGATGAAACCACCAGGCTGCACATTAGATTATGACACTAATGTGTGTGTTTGTGCAAATGTGTGCATGGGTTTGGTGTGTTTTGGTTCGTTTTTTCATCTGTTATTTTTATTTGTGGGCTTGTTTGACGTGGAAGAAAACCCCTTCTTCCTTAGCAAGAGCTTCGTTGAGTAATGAAAAGAAATGCGACTAACCCACTTCAGTGCAACTGCGTCTGTGATGTGTGTGTGCAGAATTTCAGATTCAGTTTGACTGGAAATGGGAGAAGTTAAAGAGATGTGTGATTCATACGGGGGTTGGAGTGTATTAAAAATGAACATTGTGTTTGTGTATATATGTACATTTAGCTAATGCATGCTCTTTGATGGACTCTCCTGCAGGGTCGAGCTGTGGAATAACGGTAACTTGGCACAGGACGTGTTTTTAGGAGAGACAAGGGTTTCTGTGAAAATCCTGAGAAATGACCATGTGCACAGAGCCTGGTAAGAACAAATTCACAACGTAGCTTGATAAATCGAAAATGTACTACATATCTGTAATGATTATGCTGGATATGCAATTGCACAACATAATGAGTATCACAATGATTCATTCTACTACATTGTTTTTGACCATTTCCTAAATATAGCTGGGGTTTTGCAATCCCCCTGTTTTGGAAACTTATAAGAGCACCAAGACAAGGTCGCATCTCTAAAGCAGTTGTCATAAGTTTGCACGTTTAGTTCATCTCTGAGTTCAGCTGGATCCATTCATAACACTTATACCACATTTCTGTTGCAACATGGTGTCATTGTTTAAGGACTAAAAATGAAGAAAAGCCAGAGTTTTAAAGAAAAGGCACACCTTGTGGAGATGCAAGTTAGGGAAACGAAAGGAAGGGGTAATTTACCCCCAAATAAATCTCCTGTCATCGTTTATTTACCCTCATGTCATTCAAACCTGTCTAGACAGTTTCAAAGCAACAACTTAAACAGACATTGCACACTTTTGTGGCCTTCATTTGAAGGACTCTTTGGATGAGCACTTTCAACAAGTTGGTATTATTTATTAGGGTCTTCATGAAATGTCTGGAACATATTTTGCTTAAATATGTGAACAAAACACCTTTTGCCTCGTCAAAAACAGCACAACGTGAGAGCATAACTAGTATGCTGTGATAGATTTTACAACCTAAGGTTGAATGATTCGAGACGTTTAAAACGAAACTTGGCAAAACAAAGAGCTTGCCATAGCTGAACATATTAACGCACATAATGTATCAACATACAGATTAACTCCAAGTGTCCATTTGCCAAATAAAAATAAAGAGTAAGTTTAACACTGGCAACTTTCATAACTCAACTCAACTCAACTTTATTTATATAGCGCTTTTTACAATTTTCATTGTTACAAAGCAGCTGTACATGAGACACATTTAATACAAGTATGAATTCTAAAGCAGCCCCCCCGGCCAGGCAGATAGTGCAAAACAATATGCAAACGGTGGTGAGGAACCCAAAACTCCCATCGAGAAAAAAAACCTCAGGGGAACCCAGGCCCAACCAGGGGATTCCAGTTCCCCTCTGGCAAAAGCTGCTGCCTCTGCACAAGCTCATCAGTGCTTGCACAACAAGGCTTAATAAAAATATAAAAATTAAAGATTATCATTAACAATCTAATAGCATTTGAAATGTTGTAGAAAAAAACAAAGTTGAGAGCTATCCTCATAAACTATCCTTTTTTGCAACATGCCTCATATCTTAGAAACTTTTAAGTGAGTGTGCATTTATCATTCTTTAAAGGTTTCCTTCACCCAAAAATGAAAATTCTGTCATCGATTATTCATCTTCGACTTGTTCCAGACAGATTTGACTCCCATAGTAGGAAACGTTTGTTTATCATTTCAAACACAAAAGACGACATTTTAAGAATGTAGGACTGGGGCACTTTTGACTAAGGGTGTCAATCTGTTTGGTTAAAAGCATTCTTCCAAATATCTTTCTCTGCGTTCATCAGAACAAATAAATTTATACAGATCTCGAAGGTGAGTAAATGATGACAGAATTTTCTATTTTGGGTAAAATACTTTAAGAAAGAACTTAAAGGGACACTCACATATTTTTTGTAACATTTATATTATTGCATTATATATTATTATTCCTTATTCACTATGAGGGTACTACATTCCCTAATTGTTTTGTGATAGATTGTCTTTTTTTACCTTTTGCATGAAACATTTCAAAAACCTGATTCAGACATAGACAGATGAATATGGAGACATAACTGTATTGGGTATAGTGAGAAGGCTGAAATGGCAAGTACGGGTCATACCCTGTACTACAGGTGTGCATGCTTCCACACACATCTGAGTGTGTGATATCTGTCAGCTGTAGTGCCTGCAGTCAGTCTGACTGAAGTACACTGATGAAGAGATGAGGAAGGGAGATAACAGCCAATCCCAGCTCTCCACCGCTCTTATCTGCCCAATCAGGCTTGAGAAAACGACGTCAGACCTTAAATGAAAATACTTCAGCATTAATATACATTTTTACACATTTTACTGAGGAAAATTTGTTGTGAAATCATGCAAAAAAAGAACAACTCAGGATATCATTGATAGTTTTTGGTAATTATTCGAGAGAACGTGGGCGTGTGTAGGTGTGTGTGTTTTGGGGGATCGTTTCCCTTGTGTCTTAAGATGAGATCATAGCGTCCTGCCGGTAGTATTTTGTAAACACTATACGTGCGTGCATTTGTGTGTGTGTGTGTACTGAGTGAACTTGTTGATACTGATCTGCATGTTTTGAATGAGGGCAGTGAGTTTACTGCGTGGGTGAGCTTTTGCATGAGCTGAGCATAAAACCAGTCTGCACACATAGACTGACACTCGCAAACGCAATCTTGCCAAATTCATTTCTGTACTTTATAGTGTGAGCAATGCAAATGACACTCAGGCTAAAATGCTACATTGTCAGAAACTACTAAGGAGCAGAACATGCTGACAGCTAATAAATTGTTTCTTTGGGTCTCAATCATTTTCACATCACCATCGTTCAAAAGAAACTTCTAATTCTTATCAAATGACACAGAAACTTTAAATGATCCTGATATAACAATGATTCATAGTTTTATTTATTAATTTTGCTTTTTTTTATAGGTACTTGCTGCAGCCTAAAGGCAATGGTACGAAGTCTAAGCCAGACGATCTTGGTTCTTTACGTCTGAATGTAACGTACACGGAGGACAACGTCCTGCCCTCTGCCTGCTACAATGCCCTCCGCAACCTAATGCTCAAATCTCCAGATGTCAAGGTACAACATCGCCACCCTGCTGCCTGGAGGACTGGAGCACGCTTCATATTGTTCTTTATTTTCACATCTTTTCTTATGTTTTTGTCCGTCTCTAGCCCATTTCTGCGTCAGCGGCGCATGTTCTTGGAGATATTTGTAGGGAGAGTGTAGGGTATGAAGCATTGCTCCCTGTGGTCAGACTGCTTCTCCATCACAACAGACTGCTGACCTTCCTCACGGGTGTAGCTGCTCTGGAGCTGGAGAATACACAGTTGAGTAACACACACACACACACACACACACATGTGTTCTTGCTTGTCTAGATCGGGATGTATTTAAAACTTGTGTTGTTATTTAATAATGCTAAATAGTGAGGTTTTCTTAGGCGTGTTTGTACGCACACTACTTGTACCATTCAATAGTTTAGTTTACTAAAATGTTACTCTTTTGATCTAGAGGTATATGCAAACATTTTTAAACAAACTATGAACTATTATTTAATCAACAATAATTTAGATGATAAAACAAAATTGGATTTAAAGTGTTTTTTTGAAATGGATGACTTGAACTGAATAATGATTGATAAATAAAAGCTCAGAAACGATGGAAACTCTTTCAGGGTGAAAGGGAGAGACCTCAAGAAACGGGTCGATCAAATACAAGAGTACATTTTTGCAAATCCCAGGCAAAAAATTACTACGTTGAAGATGCTTTATCAGGGGGGGCACGGTGGCTTAGTGGTTAGCACGTTCGCCTCACACCTCCAGGGTTGGGGGTTCGATTCCCGCTTCCGACTTGTGTGTGTGTGTGGAGTTTGCATGTTCTCCCCGTGCCTCGGGGGTTTCCTCCGGGTACTCCGGTTTCCTCCCCTGGTCCAAAGACATGCATGGTAGGTTGATTGGCATCTCTGGAAAAATTGTCCGTAGGGTGTGAGTGTGTGTGTGCCCTGCGATGGGTTGGCACTCCATCCAGGGTGTATCCTGCCTTGATGCCCGATGACTCCTGAGATAGGCACAGGCTCCCCGTGACCCGAGGTAGTTCGGATAAGCGGTAGAAAATGGAATGGAAAAAGATGATATATCAACGTTTTGACTTTTGTTTAAATTGTTATTCCATTGTTCTGAGTTTGATGATGATTATTCTAGAATGTGGAAAAAGTATGAATAAAGAATGAATAGGTGACCACAAACATTTTAAATGGAGTTTTGTTATCTGTGTGCTAAGACTGTTAAAGAAATTAATTTAACTTGCATTAAAATTTAAAGCTTTTAAATTAAACGTTGTGTGTGATTTAAATGGCAAAAGAACATTTGTAAACTTCCATTTAAAGATAGAGTTAAAGAGATACTCCACCCAAAAATGAAAATCCTGTTATGAATCACTGACCCTCAAGTTGTTCCAAACTTGGTTGAACACAATCTGACAGCTCTGGGGTACCATTGACTACCATATGTAAAAATTATTGTATGGTATTTTAGGATCTGTTGTACAGGAAAAAAAAAGCAATTTTTGAGGAATTTAGGAAAGCAAACCTTCGACTATCATTAAAATGTTTCCTACTACGATAGTCAATGATGCTCCAGAACTGTCAGTTGCTAAGAATGACCTTATTCATACAGCAAGTCACATTATGAATACTAAGAAGGCTTTGTCATAACCAGCTGATGCTAAGCAAACATTATTCTAGTGACTGCTGACTAGATATTTAATTTTTTTCAGCCATTTTGTCATCCATGTTTGGCTGGGAAAACAAAGTCTTTACTCAAGTCATTTAATGGTTTCTGTTTTGTGCAGAGAGGCTAACACCATATTCAGAGGGAATTCTCTGGCCACCCGCTGCATAGACGACATGATGAAGATTGTGGGCCGAAGTTACTTGATTGTCACCCTCAAACCTGTTCTCAATGAGGTCAGCTGTCATTTCTTTAGCTATTTATGTTTATTTAGACATGCAAATTTGTGGCTTTCAATTGTTAACTTGCCAATGCTGATCAGCCTACTATTGCTTTGTTTAAATCAGATCTTTGAATCGAATAAAACCTGTGAGATTGACCCCATCAAATTAAAAGAGGGCGACAATGTGGAGGTCAATAAGGTAAGATGGATGTCGTGGTTTAATTTTTATACGTCATCTCAATGTACGAGACGCTGTCAGTGTTAGAAATTTTAAATAAATTCAGAACTTTGTTTCTAAACAAACTAAGTCATGCACTACAATATTGTACCTAAATTGATGAATTTATGTTCTCAGGAGACTCTTCAGGGCTACGTTCAGAAAGTTTTTACATCTATAACACAGTCTAGCTCCAGCTGTCCTCCTTTAATGTGTGACGTTTTCAGGTCGCTGCGACAGCTTGCATCGAAACGCTTTCCAGGTACGACAGACACAGACAAATCTGCCATTTCATTTTGCGACACACTTAAGTCTTTAGTGGTGTTTACCAAGGCAAGCATTATTATTACCATATTGTTAAGTCTTAAGTCTGACATCACACGCCACCACTTCCATGTCCAAACACTCTCTCAGATGCCAAAGGCTATCAATATGATATTGTAAAATGAATTGTAAATAATAACATTGAATCAATATTTTCATATTCAAGACTGTATTTACTGAACACTAGGAGGAGCCAGAGACACAAGCATGACTATAAGATTCTCTGTTTCTCTCACGCTCGCAGCTGATCCTCATGTGCAGTACTCGGCCGTCAGTAGTTTTATATTTCTGAGGTTCTTCGCTGTTACTGTTCTCTCTCCACACACGTTCCAGTTGCGCTCTCATCATCCTGTAAGTGTGAAAACACATAAACACAACCACATTACAGCAAACCCAATGCAATTGAAGCAGCTGTGACAAACATGATTTACTTCTTTTATATATCATGCGACTCATTTAATAATGCCAGGATACAATATGTTTAAAACAATCATGTTGTTTCTGAGAATGGCATGATCAAAGTATCAGTAAATGAAATGAACTCATGGGAAATCTTTCTCTCTGAATTCCTCTCAGGACCCTGAAATTTCCCGTACTCTAACTCTCATCTCGAAAACCATCCAGTCTTTGGGCAGCTGGGGCAGCCTATCCAAGAACAAACTGGTACGTCAACCATAAGTCACACATCCCACACCGAAACCCTTGGTTTTTTCCACCGTTTTCCCTGGCATTATGTGGGGTGTTTTTAACTTCCTGTTGTGGTTTTTGTTCTGACATTTTGAATGTTTTGTTTACAGTCTAGCTTTAAAGAAACGTATATGTACGACTTCTTCAAGTTATTCCAAGAAGACGAATGCATAGAAAAGGTTAAAAAGGTGAGTATTAATAGCAAATCAACTCAAGTTTCGTTTCTATTCACAGCATCTCAGCCAAGATGACAATTGCCACCGGAAATCATGTCTGTCTCTGTTTGTGAAAATGTTAATTTGCAAGACATTACACAAGATAAACACTGAACAATTCAATTCAATTCAAGTTTATTTATATAGGTCTTTTCACAATGTGTATTGTTTCAAAGCAGCTTTACAGGGGCAAACAGGAAAAACACAGCACAGTGCATGGTATTTATACAACGAGTAAGATCATTCTAATAAATAATATCTAATTTCTAATCAAATAAATACATGAATGAATGCAGTCTCCCGGTGAGCAGGCCAACACTGCCCTGCTGTGGCGACGAACCCAAACTCCAATGATTGATTAATGGAGAAAAAAACCTCGGGAGAAACCAGGCTCAACCGGGAGGGCCAGATCCCCTCTGACGTGTCATAGCTGCACTCAAACTGGTGACATGTGATTTTAGTTTAGCATTTAATACCAAATATTGTAAATTCAGCATTAATAAGACAAATAGTCCCTCTTTGCTCTTGGTTGGGGATGTAGTGGTCTGAGCTTGGATGGTCCGATGGTCATATTTCTCTTGGCTGGTGGTGGAATTGCCTTAGATGGAGCTGGGATGGTCAGTCAGTCTGCAGCTGTAACGGCGTAATCTCAAATTGGGGAAGGGCATCTGTAGGTCGTCTGGACATGGTGGAACTTCTTCCTACCTCGGGATGGGCCTCCCAAGGCAGAGGGGGAAAGAGAATAAAGAGAATAGTTAGCTTAGCTGCTGTTCATTAACTATGCATTAAGTGAAAGCTTGGCTGAAAAGATGTGTCTTTAATCTAGATTTAAATTGGGAGAGTGTGTCTGACCCTTGAATAGTATCAGGAAGGCTATTCCAGAGTTTAGGTGCTAAGTGTGAGAAAGCTCGTCCCCCTTTGGTGGATTTTGTTATTCTAGGTGTTGTCAAAAGTCCTAAGTTTTGAGATCTTAGAGAGCGTTATGGGTTGTAACGTGATAAAAGCTTGGTTAAGTAAGTAGGTGCTAAACCGTTCAGGGCTTTGTAAGTAATTAAAATAATTTTTAAATCAATACGATACTTAATGGGTAGCCAGTGAAGCGATGATAAAACTGGGGTTATGTGATCGCATTTCCTTGACCTAGTAAGAACTCTGGCAGCTGCATTCTGAACTAACTGTAGTTTGTTTATCGATGATACAGGACAACCACTAAGTAGAGCATTACAATAGTCAAGCCGTGAGGTCACAAATACATGAATAAGCTTTGCATGAACAACACTGTTACATGTAGTGTTGCATGAACAACACTGTTATATGTGACTAGTGTGATAACACAAACCTCATACTTACAAAAGCAAACTTCAATAATCACACCAACAGTAACACTTTGAAGACCTTGTGCTCTGACACCAAAAAAGAGTATCCAGTCAAAACAGTTGTTCCGCCACTAGAAGGATGATTTCTTGACAGCCCAAAAATCCATGACAGAACTCTTCTCCATTTGACAAATTGTTCTGGCTTTTCATGTTTCGATGTTTTATGGTAGGGGGTGCTATTACACATCTTCTGAAAGAATACAGTATCTTCAGAACCAAACAACAACCGAATACTCTATTTTGATCATCAAAAAAACTCGACTTAGCTTTTTATTCATAATTTTATTTTTTAAGAAACCTACCCAAAATTCAGAGATGATTAAAAAGAACAAAGGCTTTTTTTAACCATAGATTTTGTTCTTTAATTTGATATGTTGTATATATATTTATAGCAATATTATGTAAAAATTATCATAAATGTTGCATTTGGCTTCAACAGTTTTTTTCAAAATACTGGTGTGGAAACATTTACAAGTGCTTTAACAAAAACCCTTTGCATTTCTGCTTTAAAACTCTCTGGAATGTCTTGCGTCACAGACTTTCATTCTAAATCCATGTCAATTAATTTTAATATAAAAACGGAGGACAAAACGAAATGATTGAGTGTGGTTATCGACAGCATGTCTCAGATGCTGTACTCAGAGGTTAAAGACAGAACTTTCCGATGCACAGTTGTATACAGCTACAAGAGTTTGGATGTCTCCTAACTCCATAATCTGTTTGAATCTGCCTTCAGCAAAAAGTAGATATTTTCTTGACTCTCTCTGTTTTAGTTTTTAGATGAGATCTCGTCTAATGTGAGTAAAGAATCCAGCGGCGTTGAGGATTTATTTGTGTTGAAGGAGGGGTGAGTAAAAGATGCCACAGTTTATCAGTCCCAGTCATGTTTGATGAGTTTTACCATGTTACGAGTTTACAGAAAATGCAACGTTCAGTCAGATGCATGTGATTTCTTTTAACAGTGAGGTACATAAGCGGGCCCAGGGCAGAAAACGAATAGGAAAGAAGAACTTTAAGAAACGCTGGTTACGAGTTACCAACCAGGAGTTGTCCTACCACAAGCAGAAAGGTGAGTGATCTCATTTATGAGTTCATGATAAAGTAACTCCTCCAGTTCAGTTTTGAAATGTGGGCGTCAAACCTCAGACACTTGTTTTTGCTGGCAGTGTTTCACATGGCAAAAGTTGAGATGAAAATACATGAACAGAGAGTCACAAATTCTCAAGCTCACATTCTTGTTTGTGTAGCTTCTGGTTGACCCGTTCTGGATGTGAAACAATCTGTTTCCCGTATTTGACTTATGCAATCGCATTTATGCCATGGGTGTGGACTTGTGTTCACTGGTGTCTGTGGAGCTTCTTAGCAATGTGATGAGTGCTTAGGGCTGAATATGACCTATTTGTGTAACTATGTCCCATTGTAAATATTGTAAAGTAGTATTTATGATGTATAAATCAGGGTGGTCACTGGTTATGAAATGCTGATACAGAGAAGCTTTACAAAGAGGAACAAGGGTAAGTTTATTCATAGATTTCAGCCTAAAAAAGATTTCTGACACAATATCTCACGATTTAGGTGGCCAAAATAATTCACAAAAATCATATAATCACAATATACCGGTATATTGAAATCATTAGAAGAATAAATAATGACATCAGCAAATTTCATTTTTCAATTTGTTTATGTTTTCTCTTTTGTTTTTTTGCCAATAAAGTATACGTAAGGAAAAATTGACGACAAACCATTCAATTATTCGAAAGTTAATGCACAACCCGAGGTGGTAATGCAGGCCACAACACGAAGCGGAGAATCAAAATATCATTATATGGAGTGAATACCTAGTTTAAATAATGATATTCACTTACAGTATTAAACACTAGAAAGAATTATTGCAATTTTTTTACAAAATATTTACTTAATTTATTTTATAATTTAATACTTTTGTATCTTTACTATCTAATAGTACATATTAATTACTCTTATTGAGATTTAAAAAAAAAATTACACTTAATACTGTTTAAATTGAAGGTGGGATCTGAACATTTTGGACTGATGTCATTAACAAATCATTAGTTCATCATCATCATTTATAAACTGTGCATTTCTTATTGTATAAATTGATTCACAATAATGGATCACACTTTCTTGTTCTTTTGGCATTTACATAACATTACGAAGGTTAAAAAAAGAGCTGCTGTTAAAATACAGAATACAGAATGGCAGACTTGACATGTAATTGTCGATAAAAGCCTTTGAAACGTATGAAGTGCTTGTAATTATATTTCAGTACATCACAGAAACAACTGAAACAAAGATCTAAAAGCAGTTTAGCAGCAAACTTTTTGAAAACAAATATTTATGTAATTCTCAAAACTTTTGGCCACGACTGTATATGTAACCTTTATACTCTCATACTCGCAAATCACAATATAAGAAATTGCAAGGATGCGTCCCAATTGTCACAAATTTAGAGCAATTTTTTTATATGGCATTTTACATAGCAAAGGTTAGTATGGAGATATTAATATTGAGATATATCAGCCAGGCTTGGGGAGAACTAACACTCCTCTTGATCAGTCCATAATACTGTGGTTACCTGCCATTGCAGCAATTGTGATATCAGGTACTGTATGACTAACCATCTTGTCCAGTACACTGTGATGATAGACATTTTTACTGTTACGAATGCCCCATAACACAACAAAATAGTGATAAAATGACATCAAGTTCACCACTTCATAACATCCCAACCATAATTCCCATGTTCCTTTAAGTGAGTTAACTGTGAATCGAAAGACGCAGCAATTCCCAAAATCTGACATGGATTTCAAGGTCACCGACTGTCCCGCACTGTACATGTTGGGTTTGTTGTACAAATAAACATCTTTTAGTTGTTGTAATGTCACAGCATGCCAGGATGATGGTTTGACCTTGTTTTTAGTTTCAGCAGGGGTTACTCGCGTTATCTGTTGTGTGGGAGACCTGATATAAGCTGTATGACTCTGTAACGGCTTTCTCTCTCATCACATGCTATTGCAAGTGCTTATTTAAACAAGGCCCCCACCATCAATATGAAATTGATGATGTGTTATTTTAAGCACCCTTATTTATAAATATGAATAATGGGATGTATCATAGAGAGAGGCGTGTTTTTACTTTGTGAAGTCATCTAATACATAAATAAATAAAGTTAGAAATCTTATGGACATACATACAGCCGCGGAAATAATTAAGAGACTATTTAAGGGACCTTTTTCAGATTCTGATCACTATTTATTCGAATGCGTTTAGGTAAAACTATCAAAATTGTTTCATTTTGTCAACTACTAACAATATTTCTCCCAAATATTGTTTCTTTTTGCATTTATTTGCAAAAAAATTAAAACTGGAGAAACGGGTCAAATTAACAGAAAGTTGCTCTGTATTTTTTCAGACCTCAAAAACTGCAAAGAAAACAAGTTCATTTTTTTATGTTATAACCTTGATTTTCATCCCATTTGTATTTGTTATATGTTTTCAATCTTCCACAATGCTGTTGGAAGACTTTATGTGCCTCCTGAGGTTTGATTTTGTTGAAATTTAACAGACACTGGAATGGAATAAACATGATACATCTAGAAATGCTGATTGAAGGAAAATGTACAATGGACTTTGAATGTTTTACGTGGCTGTATATTCATGTACAAAGATAATTTGTTTTTACGAACATTTTGTCATTCAGACGTTTTGACTAACCGACAGTGAATGTGCTGTGTGCATAACCAACAATGAATAAATTAACAACTGTAAAGGCAGGACTTGGGTCACTTTGACACAGACAGAACAGTCCGTGAGAATTATTTATCTTTTCAAATGTTGTTTTTCCATGTATCCTGTAATTTAAGAGTGGGTTTATATAACCTGTTGTTTCAGTCCTTTAATCTGCAAATACCCTCGCATATTTATTACCAATGTTTCGAAGTAAGGCTTTCCTCTCCTGTAGCTCAGTTGGTAGGGTATGGACCTTGCAGCATCAAGGTCATTGGTTTGATTCTGGGGGAAATAACTACAAAACATTTGCACTTACTGTTATCGCTTTGGTTAGAATCATCTACCAAATGCAGAAATGTCAATGGAATGTAGATGCAGTAGCTGATCGTGTTAAATGTCAAACCACTATCTTTTATCTTTGCTCTTTCATGTTAGGAAGTTAAAAAACATTTGTTTATGTTCGTTAACGGCTTCAATGATATGGCTTTATTTCATTGAAATAAAATGAAAAAAGTGACCTTTATCCTGAAAAGAAAATGACATGTGTAGTTACATACAAAACTTAAACTATATTACAGTTTACTCAAAATTAGACAAGTTTCTTTCAATACATTTCTTTGTTCACATGTTTTAAGAATAACTATGTGTTTAACTGTAAAGCAGTTCTGATAAATACTGATAATGCCAGCGGATGGCAATACAGTCCTATCAGACGTTAGTAAAGATAATTTGAATGTCTGACAAGAATGTCTGACATCTCTTGAACCTGCTGAAAGTTTGTATGTGGTTTTGGTTCTCAAGCATTTGCGTATTTTGGCTGCGCTGTGGTACAAATAATGTTCATCAGGTAAAGGGATAAAAATAGGAATTGATCAAACATGTAGAATGCGCATGAGAAACAGCCATGTGTTTGTATTGGCGGGGACAGGCTTGCGGATCGGCCAGACCGAGTCACGGGATTATCAAGCATTTGTTTGTGAAGTGCCCTCCCCAGAAGTTTGTCTATGTGTGTCTGGGAGAAAAAGTCCCAGACACTCCCAAACACAGAGGTCTGGGGCTACATTTCCAGTTTAAATTACATTCAAAGTTTTTCTGTTATGTGATAAAAATATATATTTTTTTATCTGCCATTTTAGCCTCACGGATGAATAAATGTTTGTGTTTGTGTCCAGGGAAAGAAGCGTTGTGCATCATTCCTGTGAAAAACATCCTCGGAGTCGAGAAACTGGATGAAAGTGCCTTTAACCGCAAAAATGTGAGTGTCATGCAATTGCGTTTGTTTGGTCTTGTGTGTATATACTGTGAGTACGTGAGAGGATTCGTAAAAGTGTCTGCCTAATGCATACATGTAAGTCAGGGTTGGGCAAACTACCTCGAGGGCCAGATACATTTTTCGAATCCTTGTATTCTGCATATTATTCGCATGTTAAATTAAATCTTTTTTTATTTATTCCAAACTGAAATTTGATAACTACTGTACTGTATGCAATTCCTTCTACCCTGTGTTTTATAAACACTTTTGTATTGAAAAAACATGTCAAAACATTTGCACATTGTCATAAGACACATTATTATAATAATTTACGGTATACATCATTTTTATTCGTGACATTTTTCAAATACTCCTCCAATTCAAGGGTGTGCAATTAAATCCCATGGGGCCAGATGAGAAAATGGGACTGTTAATTCTCAATTCTGCTCCATCCATCCATTTTCTTCCGTTTTATCCGGGACCGGGTCGCGGGGGCAGCAGTCTTAGCAGGGATGCCCAGACTTCCGTCTCCCTAGACACTTCCCTCAGCTCTTCCGGGGGGACACCGAGGTGTTCCCAGGCCAGCCGGTAGACAAAGTCCCTCCAGCGTGTCCTAGGTCTTTCCCGGGGTCTCCTCCCGGTGTGGCATGCCCGGAACACCTTCCCGGGAAGGCGTCCAGGGGGCATCCGGAAAAGATGCCCGAGCCACCTCAGCTGGCCACTCTCGATGTGGAGGAGCAGTGGCTCTACTCTGAGCTCCCCCCGAGTGACCGAGCTTCTCACCCTATATCTAAGGGATCGCCCAGCCACCCTGCGGAGAAAGCTTATTTCAGCCGCCTGTATCCGGGATCTTGTCCTTTCGGTCATGACCCACAGCTCATGACCATAGGTGAGAGGAGGAACGTAGATTGACCAGTAAATCGAGAGATTTGGAGGTGCTGATTCTCATCCCAGCCACCTCACACTCGGCTGCAAACCGTCCCAGTGCATGCTGAAGGTCATGGTCTGATGAGGCCAGCACGAATACATCGTCCGCAAAGAGCAGAGATTAAATCGTGTGGTCCCCAAACCCGACACCCTACGCCCCCTGGCTGCGCCTAGAAATTCTGTCCATAAAAATTATGAACAGAACCGGTGACAATGGGCAGCCCTGCCGGAGTCCAACCCGCACCGGGAATAAGTCTGACTTACTGCCGGCAATGCGAACCAAGCTCCTGCTCCGGTTGTATAGGGACCGGATAGCCCTTAGCAAAGGGTCCCGAATTCCATACTCCCGGAGCACCCTCCACATGATGCCGCGAGGGACACAGTCGAATGCCTTCTCCAAATCCACAAAACACATGTGGATTGGTTGGGCAAACTCCCATGCACCCTGGAGAGGGTATAGAGCTGGTCCAGTGTTCCACGACCGGGACGAAAACCACACTGTTCCTCCTGAATCCAAGGTTCTACCTCTGGCCGGATTCTCCTCTCCAGTACCCTTGCATAGACTTTCCCGGGGAGGCTGAGAAGTGTGATCCCTGGTAGTTGGAGCACACCCTCCGGTCCCCCTTCTTAATAAGAGGGACCACCAGCCCAGTCTGTCAGTCCAAAGGCACTGTCCCTGACCGCCACGCGATGCTGCAGAGGCGTGTCAGCCAAGACCAGAGACTTTACCGGCACAGCTCAGTGTGGCCGCGTTGACAATGGAGGTGGAGAATAGGGATGAGCGAGTACAGCATTATCTGTATCTTTATCTGTTAACCATATGAATTATCTGTATCCGTATCTGTACTCGGACTGGGCGGGGCCTAACCAGGAAGTAGGCGGGATTTAACCCAGAAATTGGGTCGGGTTGTCTTGAGATGGGCGGGGCTTTAAGCGGTATGTTATTTTAAGCATGAAATTGATATGGGTTGATCAGAAATGTTTATATTTAATGCTGATTAGAAAAATATTTACATGACAGCATCAGCATTGAGCTTCAGATCAATGGTTTTGATCACAATGACAAACGAATACAGAATAAGTTTTGCAACAATGAATACAACACATGCGGCTGCAATTATGAAGTAAAATGTAATGAACAAGAGTTTTCATCTCAACATAACTTTATTTTTTTAACTTTTAATTCAAAACTGGTTAGAGCCAGCTGACGGTTTAAAAAAGACAGGCAGAGACGCGAGTCGCATTCTACCAAGCACCACGTCTGAACAAACCCCACGTTTACCAAACTCTAGTGGTTAATAAGTAAGTACTACAAACCGAAATAAAAAACAAACCTGAAGCTGAAGAAACCTAAACGTTAACGGAAAAGACCCTTGAACCTGAATGACTGAGGGAGAGACGGAGAGAGAGAGCTGCGACCACAGTCAGCAACACAATACATCTGTATGTGTGTAGGGGAGGGGCGCTGTGACTATCACAGAACGCAGACACAGTCAGCTACCCAATGAGGATTTTTATTCAATCCGAGCACAGATATTGACTCGTATTACTCGTATAATACTCGTACTCGGCAAAAGTGCTTTATCCGTACCGGATACTCGTTTCAGCCGAGTATCCGGCTCCACTCTAGTGGAGAACATGGTCCACTCGGACTCAATATCTCCAGACTCCCTCGGGATCTGGTCGAAGCTCTGCCGGAGGTGGAAGTTGAAGATCTCTCTGACAGGGGATTCGGCCAAACGTTCCCAACAGACCCTCACAGTACGTTTGGGTCTGCCGAGTCTGTCCAGCTTCCTCCCCCACCATCGGATCCAACTCGCCACCAGGTGGTGATCAGTTGACCGCTCCGCCCCTCTCTTCACCCGAGTGTCCAAGACATACGGCCGGAGGTCAGATGAAACAACCACAAAGTCGATCATCGACCTCCGGCCTAGGGTGTCCTGGTGCAATGTGGACTGATGGACACCCTTATGCTTGAACATGGTGTTCGTTATGGACAAGCCGTTACTAGCATAGAAGTCCAATAACCGAACACCACTCGGGTTCAGATCAGGGGGACCGTTCCTCCCAATCACGCCCCTGCAGGTGTCACTGTCGCTACCCACGTGGGCATCGAAGTCCCCCAGCAGAATGACGGAGTCCCCAGTCGGAGCGCTTTCCAGCACCCCTCCCAGAGTCTCCAAGAAAGCCGGGTACTCTACACTGCCGTTTAGCCCATAGGCGCACACGACAGTGAGAGACCTATCCCCAACCCGAAGGCGCAGGGAAGCGACCCTCTCGTTCACCGGGGTGAACTCCAACAAATGGCGGCTGAGCTGGGGGGCTATAATCAAACCCACACCAACCCGCCGCCTCTCACCATGGGCAACTCCAGAGTGGTGAAGAGTCCATCCTCTCTCGAGGAGTTTGGATCCAGAGCCCAAACTGTGCGTAGAGGTGATCTCAAGTATCTCTAGTTGGAATCTCTGAACCTCACGCACAATCTCAGGCTCCTTCCCCGCCAGATAGGTTACGTTCCATGTCCCTAGAGCTAGATTCCTCGTCCAGGGATCGGGTTGTCGAGGCCCCCGCCTTCGACTTTCCTCCCGATCCACTATGCACCGGTCCCTCCTGCAGGTCGTGGGTCCACGGGAGGGTGGCCCCACATCGCCTCTTCGGGCTGAGCCCGGCCGGACCCCATGGGGGGACCCCCATGGGGTCGCAGACCTTGAGTTTGTGCTCATCATAAGGGTTTTTTGAACCACTCTTAGTCTGACCCGTCACCTAGGACCTGTTTGCCTTGGGAGACCCTACCAGGGGCAAATAGCCCCAGACAACATGGCTCCTAGGGTCTTTTGGGTACTCAAACCCCTCCACCACGGTAAGGTGGCAGTTCAAGGAGGGGGTATATAAAAAGAGTTCGATCAGATCAGATATTTTTTATTTTAAAAAGAAAAACCACCACCACTAATACTTTTCTGCACCTCTACCCTTTGAGCATATCATGGGTTATGCATGTACATACTAGAAATCAGACGTGTAATATTCCGTTTTAAAAATAAAACATTAAAAGATTTACAATACGAGTTAAACATTTGGCATTGCAAGTCTCAATTTAATTTATAGGCTACTGTATCCATTGTTAGCCATATTTACAATGATTCTGGTACTCAAATCTGATTGCATCTGAATAGCATTACACAACAATAGTGACGGATTGCAGAACAGCGAACCACGTCACAGCCGCATTTCTTTCTCCACGCTCAGGCCGCAAGTGTCTCGTGACGCGCTTTTGATAACAGAAATTGCCATGTCATACTATAGTATGGTCTCGTCCTGCCTCAACGTGTCAAAAGACTGCAGCATTTGAAAATCTTTTTTATGTTACCTCATCTGCTAACACAATTTCTCGTTCCCGTCTGGTTGATGGCCATCGGCGGTGGAGTTGAAGACAACAGATCCCATCATTCTATGCTCCTTCACAGCGTCATCAAGCTACTCCATTGATGTTGTTTTGATCGCTGTTGTTTAACAAACTGCAGCTTTAAACATTTGCATTTGTTTTGTCCAGATGTTTCAGGTAATCCTTTCAGAAAAGCCTCTATATGTTCAGGCTGGGAACTGTGTGGAGGCAAACGGTTGGATCGAAGTGTTAAGTCAGGTGAGCCGCTGTAACCCGGGACGGCTCAGCGCCTTTCACCTCTCTGCTTATGTCAGTGGATCCTGGTTTTGCTGCAAGGAAGCAAATGAAAACGCTCCAGGCTGTAAACCCTGCACGGCGTAAGACATTTTATCATGAAAAGTGCTTTATGTTCAAACCTGGACACTCATTCTTTTTATTTCTGTAATACTTTGTGTTCTCACATGTGATTGTGTCCTATAGAACAGTGTTGGCTAACATTCAACTGGACATCGACTGTGACCGAGAAACAGAGAGAATCTTCTCCTTCTTCTCATCAAACCTCTCCAGACTGCAGAAGATGGAGGGTGCGTATAACATCAAACTTGACCCTGTTTGATTGTTTTGATAAGTATTCGTGGTTTTGTTTTGCACAACCACTGCATAGTATGCTAACTAAAATGTTTATTTTCATAATCTTTATGAAATAATCTTAAACATTTCGTCTTGTGCGATACTTTTTCTTTTCTGCTGACATAATCAAGGCTACACAGGTGGGAAAAAATTATATTTAACAAGATTATCCTATCCTGTGTTTCCAGTCAAACCCTCTTAGAGTCCAACCCTTATATTCTCCCGGAGTAGCAGTCAAAAGCTTGAACACATCAACTCATTTTTCCAGAGGAAGTGTACTGACCAGTGCTATTTTTTTCAGTCTATTTTTACTGCACAGCACAGAGTTTTTTAACGTGAAAGCACACGTATCATGGTCAAAATTAACAGGAACTGACACAGAAATGCAGTAATTTCACCATGAATAAATAAAAAAGGTAGTAAACTTCATTTATATGCATGTTATTTGTTATAAAAGCAAGTCTCCTGCACTGGTTCAGAGAGTGAACCCAAAGTCTGCGCCTCGCTCTTTTCCGCAACCTTCTTAGCAACGTATACAATGTGATAGCCTTTCTTCTATCAACAACGCGCACTAAACAAATCAAAGAATCACAATGGTGAACATAGCGTTTCATAAACATTTATTTTTCGAGTAATAAACCAAACATTAGGAAGTTACTTAACCATTGTTGACTCAATCACACAGAAGACGCATACCGCTAGCGCGCAACAAATGTAACGTAGTATGTGTTGAAGCATGATGCCAAATGACGGATCTGTACAGCATACGTGTTACTCTAAGCATGGCATACGTACTGCACACGGAGAAAGAAAATTACACTTATGAACTGTCAATATATTAAATCATTTAAAGGGAAATGTGGAGTTTTTAGCAGCATCTAGCTGTGAGATTGCGAATTGCAATCTCCCTCAATTTCGAAGCACAATGGTGTCTGACACAGGTCTAATGCCGCAGTCAGAATAGACTTTTAGCATGCGAAATTCGCTCGACGGTACTGTGAAAATAGGCTGAAGCGATTCCTCTATCCTTAACATTTCTTTACCGAGTGGTCACGCTGTGACGTTTTGGTCTTCTATTGGTCTGAAGCATTCGCTGCATATGAATGGAAGTAAATGGATGACCGTTGCATAAGACATCGACGCGTTTTCGCTTCTTTGCCGAAGGGATAACGAATGTACGAGATGCGCTCTGTAGAGCAGTTTGTCAGTTTAGATGGATAGATAGAAATAGCTCATTCTAAGATAATAAAAACATTATCATTGTGTCACGCTTCATTGTGTTTATATGAATATTAGATTAGATTTATTCACAATAGATCCTCCACAAAATGACAGGCTGCACCTTTAATATACTTAAGTAAATATATAAAATAACACATTATGTATTATATTGTAATATATTAACAATAATTATTATTTTTCAAATTATAAGCGCTTTGTTCAGATATATGGAAATGTTTTATTAACATGTGTTCTCATTTGTATAGTGATTTTTACAATATGATATTGTTTCAAAGCTCCTCAACATGAAAAACATGAAAACGCAGCTTTACAAAAAGATATTGAATATTTAGATATTATAAAATTTTGCACAATCTCTAAATAAACTTCATGAAGTGCATCATAGGATACTATTTGTCTCCTTTTTTTGTCCAACCCTGTTAAAAAATAAATGGAAGTTTTCTAAAGAAATTCATACATTGGCAAACCTCAAGCGTACTCAAAAATCCCAACTTTTTTACCCTCAAAACAAATCCTTCAGATCAAAGGGTCTTTTAATGTCATGATGAAAATGTAGTCAACTGTGTCCAAACTTTTGACTGGAACCATACGTCACTTGAAGTTAAATGCCTTGCAATCTTTTCTTCCTCTTCTCTCAAAACCTGTGTTGGATGGTTCCAGACATTTACAGAGGCTGTGTGCAATTGACACGTGACCGCTTCTATATGTGTGTCCGCAGATGCCTGTGCCGGTATGTCCGTGTATCTCGGTCAGCAGAAAGAGCAGGAGGAGTATTCGGCCTTCACTATACAGGACCCGAAAGAGACCTTCCGTACTATTACTGAGCTCAGATCCGTGCTGGAGGACCTTCAGGCTCATCACGACTTGAAGGGGGCGCTGACCGATGAGCCAGGCACTATGTAAGATACCTACTATATTCTCAAAAAGACATTCTTGCGTCCTTATGTTATATTTGCAGTATACTGATACACAGATGAGCAAAGCATACTGTATCCCATAATGCATTTAATTTGACCCTCCATATCAAGTGGAACCACAATTATTATTCCTGATGCAAGTATATAAGTATGATATGTTGTTTTTGTTTGCAGTGAGAATCCTATTGTGGGAAAGACTGCATAACACTGTGGCTGCAGGACCAAGTGATACTGATACAGCCACACCAGCAGATGGCGCTGTGTTGGTCGACATGTAGCGGCAGAACCTCTGAGAATATTCAGAGAAGTGCCGCCAGCGTCCACAGGTGACTGAATCAAACCTCTCCAGATAATAGGTCTTCTGGCCAGTCGAAAGTGGAATGTCTGTGAGTCCCTATCAACGGAAACATCTAAGCTCTTTTCTGTGTGTGTCCATCTCATCTCAGTCTTATATCAGTTGTTTAGTAACCTCAAGCACTGGTCGGCACAGTGCGAAAAGATTCTCATCACTTCTTATTCATTCCTAACCAGTCTGTGAAAGTCCAGACATCACCAATTTGTCTGAGAAATTATAGCTGCTAAAATCCTCTATGAAAGAACTTAATCTTTGATTTTTTTTAATGCTTCGTCCATCAATGAATAATCCTACAGTCCTTTCACACAGTCAGATTAACTCTGTCAAAGGGAATTTTTGTATTTTTATTCCTTTATGCCATTTCCGTGAGTGTGTGTATGATTTTCTATATGTGATGGATAGAATGAATCTGCCTTATAAATTCAGTAGAGGTACTAACAGTCCCACACTCGTGTCTGAATTAGGGAGTAAAGCAGAAGCACTTTAGATATTTGGATTATTCCAAATGAGTTCGTTTTAGATACGTGGTATCACTCTTTTTTCCCAATATTGATCAGTTAAATGATCAGGTTCTGTAGATAACCTTCATATCCTGTAGATTTTTTCTAGCGATTTTTCATACGCCAAAGAAGTTGTTTTGTAGGTTTTCATGACTTGAAAAGGGTACATGTGTAGTTTTCTAAAATGACAGAAATTTTAAATACAGAAAATGGATATCTATATTTCATTGACGTATGTTTTGGGGGCATCATACATTTTGATACACCATGAAGAAAATTTCAATCAATCAACTTTCGTAAATGTATTTTCTCATAACAAATGTTTCCATATTTTTTGGTACGCTGTGATAAGCTCTGTGCCAAAACCTAGCAAGCCTGCCGACATTTGAATACAGGTACGCTCCTCGAAAGGAATCTCATAATGCCTTGCCACAAATGAAGCAAAATGTGAAGACTGTCACCCAATGTTTTGTGTATTTTTTAAGTTTTTATTAGAGTATCACAATGTTAGTTTAGCAACATGCTGACATCAAACTTTATTGGAATAAATTGTGAAAGAGTATTTGTGTGAAGTACACAAATTTCAACATTACAAAATGACAATTAATTAACACATTAGTCATATGTGATGTCAATGACGCTTAAGATTGTCCATTAAATTGTAGCTGCCTATGTAGGCAGTAGACAGCAAGCAGCTCACTAAGGTTTGAAACAGAGCTGTAATCCTAGTTTTTATGTGAAGTCACAATCGCATGTGTCACGTCTGTGATGTCACAGCAGTGCTGTAATGTTTTGTGGGATTGTCCTGTCCTGTCCTGCCCCTCTTACCAACTTGCTGATCATTACAGTGGTATGACTTTATTTTACCGTCTTGTTCTGACTATGTACTTACCATTGAACGATTTAGGTAACGACCCTGAACCTAAACCTAACCCATAGTGAGTACAGGGTGTTTGGTAGTGTAAGTACATTGTAAGTGCATGTACTGTCAAACAAAATGAAACCATTACATGTCTTTATCTTTCCTGTAGCTCAGTGGTAAAAGCATGGCGTTAACAACACCAAGGTCTTGGGTCCCACGACCTTGTTATTCGAACTTAACAAGTGTATAGGATAATGCAATGTAAGGCGCTTTGGATAAAAGCGTCCGCAAAATGCATAAATGTGAATGTCTGCACATCATATACATCTAAAAATAACCCTGTGGTAAAAACCCAATCACATCAGTTTTGTGTGTCTTTGCTGCAATGTATTTGCAGACTGTTAGGTGCTGTTTGCCTTTTTGTTTACTACATACATACAGCCGCAGAAAAAATTTAGACCATTTCAATTTTGCCAGAATTTTGTATTTATAGGTGTGTGTTTAGTTAATATTAATATTAATTTTTGTTTCATTCTGTGAACTAGCAATATTTCTCCCAAGTTTGAAATCAAAATATTATTTCTATTTGCATTTATTTGCAGAAAATGAAAACTGAAATAAGACGAAATAAGTGAAAATAACAGACCTCAAGACACGAAATACTGCAAAAAACACGTTCATATTCTCTTTTAAGCAATACAACAATCATATTTCTACATGTATTTAGGACAAGAAAAAAAATGTGATAACTGTTTTAATGTGTCTTGTCATTCTCTCAGTCTTTGATGGATGACATTGACACAACTTGAAATTCAACAGACACTGGGATGAAATTACCATCTAGAAATGCTGATTAAATGAAAATTTTGAATGGTCTCTTAATTTTTTCCGCGGTTCCTGTAAATCAGTTATTCTCATACTGCTGCATTATGATCCAAAAACAGCTCTTAGAAATCAGGGAACTTTGTCTAAAGTTGTCAATCTGCATCATCATTAAAAAGTAAAGGAAAAAAATGAACATAACAAAAGGGACGATTAAACACTTTACATATTTTTGGTTATTTCTGTACAATCAAACTGTGGCATTTTTACTTAAATTCATTGTTGGATAGAAGCTAAGCTAAATGACAAAAAATCTGGTTGCATGACAATGTTTTCATCTTTAAAAAGAGTTAGCAAAACTATGCAAAGTACAGGAATCTACAACCCTGATAAGATTAAGTATCTGTTTACCAATGGAAGTTTTGTGAATTATCCAAGCATGTTACCATTGAAATCTGGTATGACAATTTTGGGTCCTAAAGCAAAATCAGTGGAGAAGCACTGGCGCAGACAAACTGACAGCTAGCATATAGCTACATGTTAGCATGCAAGTATGTATCAAATTGAAGTGTCTTACCTTTTACGTTTCTTAAAAGACAACTTTCCAAAATAAAATAAAATGATTTGAAAAAGTAATCGGAAAGAAGATCCAAGGTTCATCAAAAACTACTAGATGAATTCAGCATTGATAAAAAATGATGCAACGTTCCCAATCCAGTTAAAATGTTGAATGTCAGAATATACGTTTGTATTTGATCCATCAAATGTGTGTCATTTCTATATGTTTATCTTTTGTCATATGTGTGATGTTTAGATTTGTATAGCACACTGTAAAGTCTGTGTATTGATGGATAGGAAGATGAATCTTCATGTGGTACACTGAGGCTTCAGCACAAATGTGGGAGTGATGGACCTTCATTCATAACTGTGGTAAAGCCACTTTAGTTCACTTTGCACTGCGCCACAGGCCTGCTATATTCTTTAGGTTAATCTGTACTCATTCAATGCCCACCATCTTTCATCGTCTGGGCATACATTCATACAAACTCAACATGCAGAGGACATTTCAACCAGTATCCAGTGGCCTTTAAGACACCCATTACAGTCTAAAGATTAGTCTATAACTTTCCAAGTTTAGCACTTAGAACAATGCAGACAATTAAATTTTTTCTTGAAGTTTTTAACTGAACGGTACAAATCTACAATCGCCCTGTTGAAATGGTTGCTTGTGTTTCACAAATGTGTAAGTCTTTTGAAAACCGTGTTGTTTGAATAATGCATTTCTTAAATTATTATATTTTTAGATTGATAATATAGGTCTGTAAAACTGCTATAAATATTTGCACAGATTTGACCACTTGTTTGTTTTTACTCCTGATTTTCTTCCAGCGTATTACTAACTGTACTTGACATGTTTGCTTCATTTTGTTATTTAAATGTTTTATACTATTATTTTCACAATACGAGCTCACATAATTCCTCTGTTATTAGTCCTGCGGAATTAATTTGCAATAAATCTATTGTTTGTGCGTCTTTGTGTCGTTTGTCATTTTGCACAGATCACCATTGTCGCACAAGTCAGTTTATTGTTGGATTGGATTGAATATAAAATGTGGTGGTTGGTTGTGAAAATGTAACCCTGTGATGTCATTTCAGAGATCATTTCAATTGGTTGTAGCTCATTAGACATGATGAAACAGTGCCTGGTAGCCCGTTTGAAATCAGCTTCTTGACATAACTGGAGTATCCAAATACTTTGTGGTAGCTTTAAGGAAAACGACAAAATCACTGTTAACATATCTCCCCTCAAAAATCTATAAAATTCCACCAAAACAAGAAAACAAAGAAAAGCCACACATGCTCTGTTCTTATTGTCAAGCATGATACGATCAACATAGTGCGAAGTGAAGGATCAACAAAATTATCATAAGTTCCACTTGAGAAATGCTTGTAAAAATAATCATGTGGCTTTAAATAATTTAAAACCAATTGTTTTATGTCAAAACTAGACTTTTAAAAACCTATTAAGCAGTTTTTTTTTAAGAGTGCTTACTCCTTTGAAGCTATGGAAGGTATAATCCACAGCTAGCCGTGCATTAAAGTTTTTTTTTGGATAAGACAGGTAAAAATGATTTGTCAGTTTTAATGCACACATTCCAGCCAATCAGAATCAACTATTCAAACAGACCACAGTATAACTTGGTAATACTCAAGGCTGTTAGGAGAATTGGTTGTGTTGCAATCAAACTGACACAACATGTTGTGTTTTTCTGTAAAACACTATAAAATACACAGAATGATTAAGAAATATGTGTGTTTCCATTAGAATAGAAGTCGCAATGTAACATACGATTGCTTCTGCTGCTATTATTTATGTTTATGTTATTTATGAAGTCTTTTTCCAAAAATATATTTACATGGCCAAAATTACGTTTATTATGGTGAATTTCATTATGCTTTAAGGTCCAGTGTATGAAATTTAGCGGGATCTAACGGTGAGGTGAATTGCAACCAACGGTTCACTCCACTCCACCTCCCTTTACGATGGCTGACACAGAACTTAAGACGTCGTCACATTTTTGCGTCCTTGCAGAAGAACATAACATATTTACTCTATAGAGCAGTTTGTCCGTTAAGGGCAATTCTGAGGTAATTAAAACGCAACACTTCATTGTGTAAGGTCTTTATACACCTCTGAACACATAGTTATTTTATATTGCATTTCTGTCAATACATACTCCAAAAATTACACAAAGCGTCTTTAAACAAACTTCCACTGGTATGAAAAACAGATATTCCTTTTCAAGCTTACTCTACTGGCTGAACTCAATGAATTTCAGGCTGTAGCTTGTATATGGTGCATGTGTTTGTGTAACAATCGTCACTGTGGGACAGTGAGTGACTGAGAAACTGTAGGAAGAGGTTTTGCAGACAGGGCTGTTGAATAGCTTGACAGTCTCAGAGAAGAGTTCAAAAATTTGGTTGTTCTGGGTTAAATTGTTCTTAACTTCATGCCAGATGGAAAAGACTGTGACCAGCACCAGGAATGAACTGTGCTTTCCTCACTACCCAACAGAGACAATATATTTACTGTGCACATGTCGTTCAAGATTGAGAAATTGCATGCAGATACTTTTAATGTATCAGTACAATATAATAACACAATACACATAAGAAAACTTGGTAAAGCTTTAGTTTACAGTCTGCAATGTACCGCATATTTAAACAGGATTTGCAGCGTCATAAATTGTAACAATAATGAACCATTACAATACAAATCTGTAGATAAAGGTTGAACAATATGCAAAGTTTGGGGAATAAAGGGGTAAAAGGATAAAATTACAAAACGTATCTATCTAGTCAACATCTGACTGATCTGTTCTGACTCTATCTTTCAAAAACAAATGAATGAATGAATGGTTCTGTATACTGTGTTAGGTTATATGGGACCAGTCTTCTTTTTTGATTGCACTTATGCTTTTGTTATACTTATGCTGTCCCAATTGCTTCCATTGCCTACCCCACCTGTAAGTCGTTTTGGATAAAAGCATCTGCTAAATGACTAAATGTAAATGTATTAAAAAAAAAACATCTCACCAAATCTAACTGCTCTGTTTATAATCTCAAAAGACTCATTTTACACATTAAAACTCATCAAAATTACTCTTAATTGAACGAAATTATTTGTGGCTAACAATCCTATAATCTTTAAAAAAAATCGAATTTACAGTTGACAGGCGTGCTTCATTCGTGCAGTTTTGCTTGTGCAAAAACTGAACGCATTTCAGTTTTAAAATACTATTTTCCAGACTTTGTTATTAACCAAACTTTACAAAACGTTCCTATTTACCTACAGACATGTACTGTAGAGGTACATTATTTTTACAATTAGTTATTCTGTAAGTTCTGTTTAATTATGTGTTTTTTTGCGGGTCATATCTAAACCGTTACTGAAAACTGCATGTAATGTGTATAAGTACACTTTAATTAAGACATCTAATATAGAGTGACACTGAGGCTGAGACGTTGCTGTATTATGATCTTTTATGTTCTATTTTCTCATTTACTGTATATCTACCTGTATCTGGACTTATCTGAGGGTTAATAAATTGTGAGAGGCTTTTTATGATAATTCCACTGGCACATTTATTGAACTATCTTTCTTTGTGTTCCACTGAAGAAAGAGTCAAATACATGTTTTGGGTGAATAAATATTGACATTTTTTTTGATTGGGTTATCTTTTTAAGGGGAGTCAAGTCTAAATGTGTAAGGTTTATAAGAAACACACACTTGCATCACAGTACCCAGATTGTTTAGGTGGAGAAGTTGGAGGTCTTGTTGGGTAGCAGGTTATAGAGGGGGGAAAAGGGTTGGTCTGTGTTTGGGACATATCTGAAGATCCTGTCTGTTGAAAACTGGATCCAGCTGATGCAGGTGAGATGTAGACTGAGTCCCTCTGCAGGTCAAAACATGAACAATTAGACTTTTAAGTGCACAAACAGTGTTACTTATCACACTAACACACACACACGCACGCACACACTCATAAATATTATAAATAATGCATTTGTAATTGATGGAATAATTTTCATCTAATATAACTTAATTATATCATAGTTAAATTACAAAAAAATTGGATATAAATGTTGATTTTAGTTTACAATTGTATTAAATAAAAGAAAGAGATAAATGTAGCACAGCGCATGTGGGAAATTGGTCGGCATGTAATTATACAGTTTAATAGTGATTATACTGTACATTGTATTCACAAAAATGTTGGGAAGGGTCATACAATGGACAAACCCAACAGCTGGGTTATAACTTATCTTGAGTTGTTTTAGCCCATTGTTGGGTCAAATATAAATATTTTCTGGGTTAATTTGTCCATTTTTGACCAAATGCTTAGAGTTAAAAAAAGATTAATAAAAGATTGCCTAAATACCCTGATTCTTAATCTACCGTGTTTGATTGATGCTGGGTGACCATGTAACTCATGATGTTTCTGAATTTTTGGAATTTCAAAGACACTGGAATTGAATAACCAGCATACCTAATCTGTAGTAATGCTTAATAAAGGCAAAGTTTCAGTGGTCTTCTTAATTTTGCTGTAGGTTTGTTTGTAGTTTTCATCATGACCGTGTCTAATATCAGATGCTTGGGAGCTGTGTTTGAATTGGCCAGACACATTTATGTGGTTATTCTTCCAAAAGCAACTGAAAAGTAGCCTTCTCAATGGGAATGAGGTCTGCTGAGGGATCTGTGATCTGGGATTGGTCAGACATCTGACCAGAGCTCGCGGCAGGGCAGGGGTATGATCTGGAGAAGCCCAGGGATCAGTGTATTTAGGCAGGGTTAACTGTGGGAATTTGGACAGGGACTGTTCTGTCCACACATCACACTGACAGGGGATATTCTTGGGAGTCTCATGTGAAATTGTAATGGCTCGAAAGCCTGTCGACATCATACCATAAAAGACGATAAATGTGTACAGAATCTGTGTGTGTGTCGTTGAACTGACCGGGTAGAGCTGATGTCCCATCTGTGAGCTGGCCTCCATTAGCAGAGGTGCAGTTGGAGATGAACAGTTCCCCCCTTCAAATGACAAGAGAGATGAACCCCCCCACCAGGGCACATCAGGACAGACCCCCCCACTTTTCTGCCAAGAGAACAGCACAAAACAAGTACAACCTGTTAATGCAAGGGCATTTATTAAACGTGTCATATGGCGCGAATACTTGTTTTCTGTGTCTTTGGTGTGTTATAAGTTGCCCATGCATGTATTAGACACGTAAAATTGCAAAAATTAAAGTGTCGGAACAAAAGATGCATTCTTTCTAAAAGCAAATGCTCACCCAGACCTGTTTCAAACGTCTATTCACTCTGGTGTAATCACACCCCCGTAAATCTACATCAGTTCGTGGTAGAACGATGAGCTTTGTAAATCAGAGAGGTGGGGCAAAGAGTAGATACGTACATGCACGGTATGTGGAACTACAGCATTTTTTAACCTTAAATCGTGTAAACACATCTAGAACAAACCATAATATTAGTTTTAGTTTTGTAATATGACCCCTTTAAAGCAGTTTCTTTATACATTATATTGTAATAATACAATTTGAATACAAAAAAATGTTTACTGTTTCTTTATGAAATTTAACATGCTGAATGAGAATGAGTCTCCAGCGGTCATGGTTGCAGTCCAGAACTTCCAGCCATCATGGTCACTTCGCTGGTGGTCCGAAGTCCGGTATTACCAGAGGCATCTGTTCCTGAGGTACTGTCACCGGAGTCAACTCTGTCGGCTGTGGCTGCAGCTTTGTGGTGTGTCTGGGCTGTCCACTCCTCTTCCCCTCCAGAGGTCCCTGACGAGATGGACGGTCGGGAATCAATCAAGATGGCAGCTCTGACTACACCTATACGTCGTCTAGCTCTCCCTGCACCTCCATGTCATCCAGCCCTCCCTGCGGCTCCATGTCTTCAAGCCCTGCTGGCCACAACCAGGCTTCAATGCCGCCTGGCCACTCCAAGGCTTCCTGCTCAGCTGGCTCCACCTCTACCCCACAGCCCAGGAGTACCCTCTTGGTTTGTCGTTTGGTTGGACTGTCTCATGGTTTTAGGATTTACCTGCCTGCCCTTGACTACGATTTGCCTTTGGATTGTTTGACGATTAGCTTTTAATAAACAACCTGCAATTGGATTCTCTATACTCTCTGCAGTGTCTCACTCATTCCACATGCAAGTTTAAACTTTCATACGTGAAACCTGCCTGCAGAGAGGCTCAGATTGTACTAAAGTAAATTTAAAGAATGGGGTACCAGAGAAGATTTGTGAATTGTTGTTTAACTGTTGAAACCTGAAGAACTATTCAATTCAATTCAATTCAAGTTTATTTATATAGCGCTTTTCACAATGTGTATTGTTTCAAAGCAGCTTTACAGGGGCAAACAGGAAAAAAGAAAAGTTAAAACACAGCACAGTGCATGGTATTTATACAACGAGTAAGTTCATTCTAATAAATAACATCTAATTTCTAAATAAATAAATAAATGAATGAATGCAGTCTCCCGGTGAGCAGGCCAACACTGCCCTGCTGTGGCGAGGAACCCAAACTCCAATGATTGATTAATGGAGAAAAAAATCTCAGGAGAAACCAGGCTCAACCGGGAGGGCCAGATCCCCTCTGACGTGTCATAGCTGCACTCAGACTACTGACGTGTGGTTTAGGTTTAGCATTTAATACCAAATATTGTAACTTCAGCATTAATAAGACAAATAGTCCGTCTTTGCTCTTGGTTGGGGATGTAGTGGTCTGAGCTGGGATGGTCCGATGGTCATATTTCTCTTGGCAGCTGGTGGAATTGCCTTAAATGGAGCTGGGATGGTCAGTCAGTCTGCAGCTGTATCTGGTGTAATCTCAAATTGGGGATGGGCATCTGTCGGTCGCCTGGACATGGTGGAACTTCTTCCTACCTCGGGATGGGCATCCCGAGGCAGAGGCGGAAAGAGAATAAAGAGAATAATTAGCGTAGCTGCTGTTCATTAACTATGCATTAAGTGAAAGCTTGGCTGAAAAGATGTGTCTTTAATCTAGATTTAAATTGGGAGAGTGTGTCTGACCCTCGAATAGTATCAGGAAGGCTATTCCAGAGTTTAGGTGCTACGTATGAGAAAGCTCGTCCACCTTTGGTGGATTTTGTTATTCTAGGTGTTGTCAAAAGTCCTAAGTTTTGAGATCTTAGCGAGCGTGATGGGTTGTAACGTGATAAAAGCTTGGTTAAGTAAGTAGGTGCTAAACCGTTCAGGGCTTTGTAAGTAATTAAAATAATTTTAAAATCAATGCGATACTTAATGGGTAGCCAGTGAAGCGATGATAAAACTGGGGTTATGTGATCGTATTTTCTTGACCTAGTAAGAACTCTGGCAGCTGCATTCTGAACTAACTGTAGTTTGTTTATCGATGATACAGGACAACCACTAAGTAGAGCATTACAATAGTCAAGCCGTGAGGTCACAAATGCATGAATAAGCTTTTCTGCGTCTGCAACAAATAAACTATTTCGTAATTTGGCAACATCTCTAAGGTGGAAGAAGGCTGTTTTTGTGATATTTGAGATGTGATTTTTAAATGACAGGTTGCCGTCTAATATAACGCCTAGGTCTTTAACTGTATTTGTTGGAGTAACAGTGCAGCTTTCAATTTGCAGGCTGTAATCGGAGATATTCTGTTTACTTGATTTTGGTGCTATAAGTAATATTTCTGTTTTGCTAGAGTTTAAAAGGAGGAAATTACTAGTCATCCAATGTTTTATGTCCTCGATGCACTCTGCCAGTTTGGATAGCTTAAAGGAATCATCTGGTCTTGATGAGATATATAGCTGAGTATCATCTGCATAACAGTGGAAGCTAATTCCATGTTTTCTAATAATGTTGCCGAGGGGCAGCATCTATATGGAGAAAAACAAGGGTCCTAAAACCGATCCCTGAGGTAGTCCATAATTGACTTGCGTAAGATTTGACGATTTCCCATTTAAATGGACGTATTGATATCTGTCTGTTAAGTAAGATCTGAACCATTGCAGTGCCTGTCCCTGAATACCGATATAATGGTGTAAACAATCTAGTAGTATTTTATGGTCTACAGTATCGAAAGCAGCACTAAGGTCAAGCAGGACTAATAGTGAGATGTTACCTTTATCTGAAGCAATAAGGAGGTCATTTGTAATTCTAACGAGCGCAGTTTCAGTGCTGTGATGCGGTCTAAAGCCAGACTGAAACTTTTCGTGCATGTCATTATTTTGTAGGAAGGTACACAGTTGAGTTGACACTACTTTTTCTAGTATTTTAGACAAGTACGGGAGATTTGAAATCGGTCTATAGCTTCCAAGTTCATTTGGGTCTAAGTTTGGTTTTTTGATAAGAGGCTTAATTACAGCCAGCTTAAAGGGTCCTGGGACATGTCCTAGATTAATTGACGAGTTGATTATGTTACAAATGGGCTCAATTACAGCAGGTAGTAACTCTTTTAATAAAGTGGTCGGAATGGGGTCTAATAAGCATGTCGTCGGTTTGGATGTTGCAATAACTTTAATTAAATCTTCCTGATTTATAGGAGAAAAACACTCTAGCTTTTCTTTTTGGGTGACGGTTGAAACTAATTCTTCCGACAAACTTGGAGGTTTGGTTTTAGCTATGTTGTCTCGTATTATTTCGATTTTCTCGGTAAAAAATTTCATGAATTCATTGCTACCAAGGTGTGGCGGAATACCCAGGTCAGGTGGAGTCTGTTTGTTTGTTAATTTAGCAATTGTACTAAATAAAAACCTAGGATTGTTTTTGTTATTTTCTATGAGGTTACGGAAGTGCTCGGCTTTTGCTGCTTTTAGTGCCTTTTTGTAACAGCTGCACTCTCTTTCCATGCAATTTTAAAGACCTCTAATTGGGTTTGTTTCCATTTTCGCTCCAGTTTACGCGTTTCTCTTTTTAGGGCGCGAGTGGTGTTATTATACCATGGTTCTATGATCTTTTCATTTATCCTTTTTGACTTCATAGGTGCGACCGCTTCTAATGTATTAAAGAAAATAGTGCCCATGTTGCTGGTCATGTCATCGAGCAATTTTATATTCGTTGGAAAGGTTATTAGAGAAGTCAGATCTGGCAAGTTCTTTACGAAACTATCTTTAGTAGTTGAGGTGATTGTTCTACCCTGTCGATAATGAGATATACAACTGATTTCTGCAGTGCGCAGTGTACATATCTTATAAGATGGTGATCGGAAACATCGTCGCTTTGAGGTATAATATCGATATTGGTTAGATCGGCTCCGTGAGATATAATCAAGTCTAGGGTATGATTAAGGCGATGAGTAGGTCTATGGATGTATTGTGTTACACCACAAGAGTCTAGTAGTTCTTTAAACGCCACAGCTAATGGATCGTTAGCACTGTCTACGTGGATATTAAAATCTCCAACAATCAGTACTTTATCGACGTTAACCAATAGATCCGATAAGAAGTCTGCGAACTCTATCAGAAAATTAGTGTAAGGCCCAGGGGGTCTATACACATTAACCAATGTAAGAGAGACCAATGATTTTTTACTTTTGTTTGGAACTGTTATGTTCAACGCAAGCATTTCAAATGATTTAAATGTATGCATTGTTCTCCGAGTAACGTTAAGAAAGTCTTAAGAAACTGTATATTTAAACTAAATATACAGTGGGTACGGAAAGTATTCAGACCCCCTTAAATGTTTCACTCTTTGTTATATTGCAGCCTAAAATCATTTAAGTTTTAAGTTTTGACATATTTGCTGACTTATTAAAAAAGAAAATCTGAAATATCACATGGTCCTAAGTATTCATACCCTTTGCTTAGTATTTTGTAGAAGCACCCTTTAGATTTAATACAGCCATGAGTCTTTTTGGGAAAGATGAAACAAGTTTTTCACACCTGGATTTGGGGATCCTCTGCCAATCCTCCTTGCAGATCCTCTCCAGTTCTGTCAGGTTGAATGGTAAACGTTGGTGGACAGCCATTTTCAGGTCTCTCCGGAGATGCTTAATTGGGTTTAAGTCAGGGCTCTGGCTGGGCCATTCAAGAACAGTCACGGAGTTGTTGTGAGGCCACAACAACTCCATGCGGGATTTCATGTGTCTTGCACTGAGAAGAGGCTTTCGTCAGGCCACTCTGCCATAAAGCCCCGACTGGTGGATGGCTTCAGTGATGGTTGACTTTCTACAACTTTCTCCCATCTCCCGAATGCATCTCTGGAGCTCAGCCATGTAGCGATTTTAGCTGCATGTAAAAATAAGGATGAGTTTAACTCACCAAAATAAGATTCTCCACCAGATCTATCAAGATCACATACATGAAATGAGTTATTTAAAACGTCAATTTCAGTTAAGGAATTAGTTCAGCTCAAAGGAAAATACGTATAATAATCATCATGTCACATACATATTTTACAATTCTGATTAGCAGTATAGTTGTAAAAATACTATATGTATTCGTCCAGCAAATGCATTGATGATTTATACACTAACGTTATCTCATGACCATAAGTAACGTGACTTTACCAAACAGAATTAAGAGCAGAGGTAGCATAGATCGAAACACAGTTTAAGTGACCCTGTGACGTTCTGTTGTTTATCTGGGGAAAGGGAGACCTCTAGTGGTGACTCGTAACGTAATGTTTATTTTGTACTAACAGTGTTGCCGTAGTTTGAAGAGACATGGTGAAATAAACGGTCGCATAGTTTTCTCTCTGGACTTAAGTTGGCCAGTAAAACGTTTGCCTGTAAGTACAAACTCATACAGTTATTTGTCATTAAGTACTAAGAATACTTGTAATGAAATCCTCTGTTAACAAGGTTACGTTTGTTCTAAATGTGTATTTTGATCGTTTATGCTAAAACGCTAGCATCTTAACGGAATTTCCCATTGAAGTTAGCCTTAAGCTAACACGTTTGTTTCTGTATGCTTGTAACAGACAATATTCCAATTACGTCTACACCTAAGTAAAATACTGAGATGTATTTTTGTATTTTGTAGTTTTACAGTGCTTCCTGAGTAAAGTTTTGGAAAAGACACACAAGCTTCATTCTTTGTCTTGGGGAAACTGTTAGCTATCTGCCGATCTAATGTAACGGGCTAGACCACGTCACCCACACACAGAAGCAGGGGCAGAATATACCCGTTTGTGAGCGTGAACACAGAGAACCCATCACAAATGCCTCTATGGTTTTTATTAAACTCTACTCTACATGCTAAACATAACGACGACAAACAAATACATGAAACACAAACGCGCAAGGAAGCGCAGAGAGAGAGTGAGAGGGCATGGCCGCGAGGCAGGTAAAACATGTCTGAAAACCAATAAAATCATCTTTAACAAAGAGGCAAACTCTTAACGCAGCTTCTCTATATTTAGAGACGGATACTTGCAATCTCGTTGTTGGACCAATATCCGTATGCGCATGGATGGAAATCTTGAATGGTTTCAGTATGCAGTCCTGTTGAAACGCTGAGTTTGGGTTCTGAGTCCAAAGGTCCATGGCCTAATGGGACTCCCCAGAGGAGAGCCCCAAGCGGGGGTGTCTGTTGGAGTGTCCTCCTCGTCCTCTCTCTCTCTTTCCCTTCCAATTCCTAATTCAAGACCTGACGAAGTGGATCGGTGATGGTGTTTTAAATGCATATCTGCCCTGCCCCCAGATGGTCTGTGGGCCAATGCCATGAAATTGATAAAGGGGCCAAAGAAAGTTCCTTTGTTTCTCATGGCGCCTCATTTGCATGGCTCTGACAGTATGGTCAGTTTGCATTTAATACCTAAACTTAGTTATGGACATAGTATGAGGTATGCTATGATTTTATAACATAGCTCATCATACATGGAATTTAAAGAGGAATAGTAAAATATGAAACATGCAAGGCATTGAACTGTGAATCATCCCAACGTATGAATACATCAAATGAACCCTAAATCTAAACTTGTATATCTAACAGTTACAGACTATTTAAAGTGGCACGTGTGCCAACACAGAACCTAGACATTTAGATACATTTAGAGAAAAGGATAGTTTATATCACATAAGTTCCTATTTGTCAGAGAAGTTTCTCTGGTTAGTCTCAGATGTTAAGTTAGAGATGACACAGACACTTATCACCAATGCTTTGAAGCCTATGAGTCGGAAAAAACCTACAGAAAAACCAAATGGTTAACACCCTCTCTGTGAGAGTTTAAAACCTAAAACCAGACCCCATGGAGCCATGTATGCTATGGTCTTTTGATGATGGTATCTAGAAACCAGGACAAAAGGGAGTGAGGCTTTTCTCAATGATCCAGTCACTACAGCCACAGTGATCTTTGGGTTCTTCTTTACCTCTCTCATCTGAAAACTTAGGACCATGTGATCAGGACCTCTGCCAGAGGCCGGAGCCTGCGTCCGTTCTCCCAAGGGGGAGGAGCAGGGGACGGGGAAGTTGCCGCTAAAGGTGGAACTACAGCCGGCCGCCCACTGAGCGCCCAGGGCCACCACAAGGCACCGCAGGGGAGTACCCTCTTTCAGGTTGCTCCTAGGGCTCCTGTCTCCGTTGTCTCGTCGCTACATACCCCCAGGGGAAAGGTACTCCAAGACTGGGAGACTCCCCCGAGGGAGGGAGCAAGCAGAGTCTCGGGGGTACCCCCCGGCCTGTGAGGGGCGATGGGGGTATGTAGTGGAGTAGGCGGAGCGAAAATGTGAATCAAGGCTGACGAGTGAGTATTAATGAGCGGCAGCTGTGCGCGCACTGGTCTCGTATCACGGAGGAGATCGGGAGCATAAGAGAACGAGCGACCGGACCGTCGATGAGAGAGGACCAGGCCTGGATTTTAGTTGTGGTTTGTTTTATTTCGCCGGCAGTCGTCCGTGAGGGGCTGGCGGCTGTTTATGTTCTGTGTTATTATTTGATTAAATGTTTAAATGTTTGCCGGTTCCCGCCTCCTTCCTTTCTTTTAATTGAACCTTGTTACAAAATGATTTTAGCAGATGGCTGCAATATAACAAAGAATGAAAAATTTAAGGGGGTCTTTCCGTACCCACTGTAAGTTTGCAGACATTAAAGGACCCAGACTTTGGCTGTTTTAGAGGCTTTGATTATGATTTTTGGGTGTTTAACAATGGATGTTCATGTTTCTAATATAAAAAAACGCTTTATATTTCAAGTCTATTGTTCATCACTGTCCCACTTCTCACAAAACGACTGGATTTCTTCCGGTCTATATAAAGTCCCTCCTTGTGAGTCCGAAATACTGTGATTGGTATAGCTGACCAGGTCTTTCGTGATTGGCTTCGGCTTTTAAGACCGGTTATATTAATTAAAACTAATTTCAGAAGCGTTAGTTTTGCTTTATTATATTGGACCCGAGTTGTGATGATTCCGCAATCATGTCATGTTTATTCTTGGTCTTGCGGTGGAGTCATGGCATAGCCTTAGGTTTTGTGTGGAGGGAGAGATAGAGAACCTATCGGCTTTCCGTACTCTCTCTCCGGTCCGCGTCTTTGTTCCCGCCATCTCATTTCCTCCTTTTATAGCTTTCCTTCAGTTTAATCCCCATCACCTGGTTCTATTGGTTAACGTCGATAAAGTACTGATTGTTGGAGATTTTAATATCCACGTAGACAGTGCTAACGATCCATTAGCTGTGGCGTTTAAAGAACTACTAGACTCTTGTGGTGTAACACAATACATCAATAGACCTACTCATCGCCTTAATCATACCCTAGACTTGATTGTATCTCACGGAGCCGATCTAATCAATATCGATATTATACCTCAAAGCGACGATGTTTCCGATCACCATCTTATAACATGTACACTGCGCACTTCAGAAATCAGTTGTATATCTCGTTATCGACATGGTAGAACAATCACCTCAACTACTAAAGATAGTTTCGTAAAGAACTTGCCAGATCTGACTTCTCTAATAACCTTTCCAACGAATATAAAATTGCTCGATGACATGACCAGCAACATGGGCACTATTTTCTCTAATACATTAGAAGCGGTCGCACCTATGAAGTCAAAAAGGATAAATGAAAAGAACATAGCACCATGGTATAATAACACCACTCGCGCCCTAAAAAGAGAAACGCGTAAACTGGAGCGAAAATGGAAACAAACCCAATTAGAGGTCTTTAAAATTGCATGGAAAGAGAGTGCAAGCTGTTACAAAAAGGCACTAAAAGCAGCAAAAGCCGAGCACTTCCGTAACCTCATAGAAAATAACAAAAACAATCCAAGGTTTTTATTTAGTACAATTGCTAAATTAACAAACAAACAGACTCCACCTGACCTGGGTATTCCGGCGCACCTTGGTAGCAATGAATTCATGAAATTTTTTACCGAGAAAATCGAAATAATACGAGACAACATAGCTAAAACCAAACCTCCAAGTTTGTCGGAAGAATTAGTTTCAACCGTCACCCAAAAAGAAAAGCTAGAGTGTTTTTCTCCTATAAATCAGGAAGATTTAATTAAAATAATTGCAACATCCAAACAGACGACATGCTTATTAGACCCCATTCCGACTACTTTATTAAAAGAGTTACTACCTGCTGTAATTGAGCCCATTTTTAACATAATCAACTCGTCTATTAATCTAGGACATGTCCCAGGACCCTTTAAGCTGGCTTTAATTAAGCCTCTTATCAAGAAACCAAACTTAGACCCAAATGAACTTGGAAGCTATAGACCGATTTCAAATCTCCCGTACTTGTCTAAAATACCAGAAAAAGTAGTGTCAACTCAACTGTGTACCTTCCTACAAAATAATGACATGCACGAAAAGTTTCAGTCTGGCTTTAGACCGCATCACAGCACTGAAACTGCGCTCGTTAGAATTACAAATGACCTTCTTATTGCTTCAGATAAAGGTAACATCTCACTATTAGTCCTGCTTGACCTTAGTGCTGCTTTCGATACTGTAGACCATAAAATACTACTAGATCGTTTACACCATTATATCGGTATTCAGGGACAGGCACTGCAATGGTTCAGATCCTACTTAACAGACCGATATCAATACGTCCATTAAAATGGGAAATCGTCAAATCTTACGCAAGTCAATTATGGACTACCTCAGGGATCGGTTTTAGGACCCTTGTTTTTCTCCATATACATGCTGCCCCTCGGCAACATTATTAGAAAACATGGAATTAGCTTCCACTGTTATGCAGATGATACTCAGCTATATATCTCATCAAGACCAGATGATTCCTTTAAGCTATCCAAACTGGCAGAGTGCATCGAGGACATAAAACATTGGATTACTAGTAATTTCCTCCTTTTAAACTCTAGCAAAACAGAAATATTACTTATAGCACCAAAATCAAGTAAACAGAATATCTCCGATTACAGCCTGCAAATTGAAAGCTGCACTGTTACTCCAACAAATACAGTTAAAGACCTAGGTGTTATATTAGACGGCAACCTGTCATTTAAAAATCACATCTCAAATATCACAAAAACAGCCTTCTTCCACCTTAGAAATGTTGCCAAATTAGGAAATAGTTTATGTGTTGCAGACGCAGAAAAGCTTATTCATGCATTTGTGACCTCACGGCTTGACTATTGTAATGATCTACTTAGTGGTTGTCCTGTATCATCGATAAACAAACTAAAGTTAGTTCAGAATGCAGCTGCCAGAGTTCTAACTAGGTCAAGAAAATACGATCACATAACCCCAGTTTTATCATCGCTTCACTGGCTACCCATTAAGTATCGCATTGATTTTAAAATTATTTTAATTACTTACAAAGCCCTGAACGGTTTAGCACCTACTTACTTAACCGAGCTTTTATCACGTTACAACCCTCCACGCTCTCTAAGATCTCAAAACTTAGGACTTTTGACAACACCTAGAATAACAAAATCCACCAAAGGTGGACGAGCTTTCTCATACGTAGCACCTAAACTCTGGAATAGCCTTCCTGATACTATTCGAGGGTCAGACACACTCTCCCAATTTAAATCTAGATTAAAGACACATCTTTTCAGCCAAGCTTTCACTTAATGCATAGTTAATGAACAGCAGCTACGCTAATTATTCTCTTTATTCTCTTTCCGCCTCTGCCTCGGGATGCCCATCCCGAGGTAGGAAGAAGTTCCACCATGTCCAGGCGACCGACAGATGCCCATCCCCAATTTGAGATTACACCAGATACAGCTGCAGACCGACTGACCATCCCAGCTCCATCTAAGGCAATTCCACCAGCTGCCAAGAGAAATATGACCATCGGACCATCCCAGCTCAGACCACTACATCCCCAACCAAGAGCAAAGACGGAGTATTTGTCTTATTAATGCTGAAGTTACAATATTTGGTATTAAATGCTAAACCTAAACCACACGTCAGCAGTCTGAGTGCAGCTATGACACGTCAGAGGGGATCTGGCCCTCCCGGTTGAGCCTGGTTTCTCCCGAGGTATTTTTCTCCATTAAATAAATAATCATTGGAGTTTGGGTTCCTCGCCACAGCAGGGCAGTGTTGGCTTGCTCACCGGGAGACTGCATTCATTCATTTATTTATTTATTTATAAATTAGATGTTATTTATTAGAATGAACTTACTCGTTGTATAAATACCATGCACTGTGCTGTGTTTTAACTTTTCTGTTTTTCCTGTTTGCCCCTGTAAAGCTGCTTTGAAACAATACACATTGTGAAAAGCGCTATATAAATAAACTTGAATTGAAAATTGAATTGGTTCTTGTATTAATCCTTTGTTGGTCTACCCTTATATACTCCTCATATTTCATTGTCCTGTGCTCTTGCATTGTATTCTGTGTGTGTTTGGTTAATGCTGTACCCCGCATACTTTTTGTTCCATGCCTTGATGACGTTCTGTCATTGTTTACCTGTGATCTTCTCAGTCAAAGTAAGTCTAGTTTAGTGTTAGTTTATTGCAATCATATTGTAATTGTAATTACAAGAACCAGGTGATGAGGTTTAAACACTGAAGGAAAGCTAACGAGGAAACGAAATAGTGGGAACAGAGACGTGGACCGGAGAGAGTACGGAAAGCAGATAGGTTCTCTTTCTCTCCCTCCACACAAAACCTAAGGCTATGCCATGACTCCACCGCAAGACCAAGAATAAACATGACATGATGGCGGAATCATGACACGTGTTGAATAATAAATCAAGCAGATTGACCAGGAGACATTTGCAAGCAGAACTTTAATGGACGTTTTATAGAAGTGTTTAATGTGCCGGGCTAATCACGTGATTCTGCGTGGTCAGCTGAATTCATTAATTTTGATCGAGTTCGTGGGTATATATGGGTGAAATACGGCCACTTGGATGTGTGTCCTTGTCGGCACTGCCTTTGTTGGTGACGTCCTCAGTTGTCAACGCCAGGAACTGTTGTGCATCCCTTTGGCTGTGTCCTGGCTGCCTATTTCCGTAGTTGGGCTTTGTATAACGTTGCTGGCTGAGTGCCTGTCAGGGATGGCGTGAGCTGCGGCGTTTGGTTATGACCACATAGAAGGGTTTCAATAGTCCGGTGGAGCTAAAATGCTAACCATGTGGCTACTTTGCTGTTTTGCCTCTACTTGATCTTTTACTAACGCTGTCAGCGATACTTCATCTGTACTCTGTGGCTCATCTGCACCCTTTTAAACACACGGTACCTGCTTCGGCTCGTGCTGCTTGATTGAGCCTATGTACACTGTCTGCGTGTCCACTGCGTCGGGGTGTTGGTGCTATGGGCATCTGCTCTGTTTTGTGTTTATGAAGTGATTCATTTTCTTTTAACCTCCAATCCATATTACGATTTGGGAGGCAGTTGTCACGAACTGCTTGGAAGCTTGACACGTGCCGATCTAAAAGCAGCTTTATTAAAGAAGATCAGGTACAAACAGGCAATGAGTTCAGGGCAGGCAGCAAACAATCAGAAACGGGGTCACAGGCAATGATCGATGCAGGCAGCAAAGGTTGACAAAAGACAGCAGTACAGTCCAAGGTCCAAAGACACGGGGTACACAGGGTAATAATAGTTAATGAACCAGGCTTATATAGATGGAGGTTATTGCAAACAGGTGAGAATGATCAGTGTGTAATGAGTCCGGGCAATGGGTTATGGGAAATGTAGTGTGCAATGATGGTCCGTGTGATGAGCGGAGTGCCCTCTAGTGGATTTGAGAGGGCACTCCAGCAGGTGATTGTGACAGCAACCCTCCTTGCACGAGCTGGAAGTTTTGTTTTCTTTGTCTTTGTTATGTTGGATTTTGTTAATATTGTGACGAGTAACCATGTTAATAAGTAAGTAAATAAGTAAATAAGCTTCGCCATGGAGACGGAGACAACGGCACAGCAGCCGGTCGTTACCACCTGCTACTAATTCTCGGCGGCTAAAAAAGCCACTGACAGACAGAAAAAGGTGAGCAACGTCTCCTTGAGACTTGATGCCACTGAGTCTATTATTTTCTATATCTCTTCAGGTTCCGACGCATAGCGACCAGCAGCACCGCACCCACACAAACCCGGAAGTGAGAGGACCACGCTGGACAGATTCACGCTGCTTCGGGAGAAGTGAAGAGACTCACAACGAGACGCCACAAAAGCACGCGCCTTGGGATTATTGCACAGTGGCTACCAAACAACCATTCAACAAAGTACCCTTCGGGGTGGTATATTGTACTTTTGTGTACATGTCGTTGCTTCGCCCATCACCAAATATATGGTTACATTTATTTTCTTTGTTTTGTTATAGGAGTCAAGGGCCAGGGCAGAAAGCTAGCCAGTCTTAGCCTGTGTGGTGGGTTTCCAGTCACTGAGTGCTGTGCATTGACTATTTACTCCATTGTGTGTGTGTGTGCAGTGAGACTTTTGCAATTGTTGTTACGTGTGTACTACCTAAATTTGAGGCTCGTTGCTGGCTACCTACCCCTGGTGACCTTGCTCTCCTTGGCGTGGGTAAGAGTGGGGTTTGGAACTACTGGCTGCTAATGTTACCCTACTCTTTTCTTTTAATTACTTATTCCTATTGAATAACATTTGTATATTTTTATATATCCACTTTTCGTTTCCCTTGTTTAACCTATGTGCCTCTTTTGTGAGTATTCATTTCCCTTTGAACAGGGTGGCGTAGTCTGCTACAATTATCGTGTCTGAACCTATTCCCATACCATTTCGTCTCACACACACACACACAATATCCGGGTATTACACAGAATAGCTTTCACAGCCGATGTTAAAGTCATGGAAGCTATTATTTGACCATTGGTTATCTTAGAATGTGTGTAGCGGAATTCTTATTACCAGCTGTAGGTGTCAGGATCCAGGACTTGTTTCGGTCTCCAGCCACTGGATGTCACTGTCTCCTCGTGTGGTGTTTCCCTAGTGTTATTGTTTTCACCTGTTCCTCATTTGTCCCCTGTGTATTTAAGTTGGTCCCTGTTCCCTGTCTCGTTGCTCAGTCTTTAATGTTCTGTAGCCAAGTTCCCCCAGTCTTGAGTGGTGTGTCTTTGTGTGCTGCGTCTGCTGTTGTTTTGTTTGGAGTTCTATGAGAACCTTATTATTATTATTTTTGGATCTACCTCTTCAGAGTTGTTTAAGTTTCCCCTTTTTTCCCGTTTCTGGTTTATCATGTGGATTACCAGCATTTTTTAGTTAAGATTTTTTAAGAGAACTTTATTTTTTGCTCGGCCTCTACAGAGTTGTTTTTGTTACCCCTCTTTCCTGAGCCTCGTGGATTACCTTTTTTTCTGGGACATTATTAAAAGGATCTTCTTAATTTTATTGAAGCCTCTGTGTGTGCATCTCTCTTTGGGTTCACCATTCCTCAGTGGCACCGGTGTTTAAGTGTTCACTCACAACATCGGAAACCTGGGTTCGAGTCTTGGCCCTGACAGTAGGACTGTCAACTTTATTTATTTAGCGCTTTTTACAATTTTCATTGTTATAAAGCAGCTGAACAATGTGACACATTGACTACAAGTAAAACAAACTAAAGTCATACACCTGTGAAAAACAAGAAAAAGTAGTTTAGCACGTAGCTCAATCAAATGTATACGATCTCTGATAACCAAACACTACTCCAGCGGCTCTTCCTCTTCTCCAAGGAAGACCTCACCCCTTTTGTGGAGGAGATTATTAAAAGCACTCAGAATGGTAACATCATGTACTTTGGAAGTAGAGGGCTGTAGTCTGATCCAGCCGTTTTCTGTAAACCTTGAAAAGCGAATTCGGATAAAGACAATATCTCGCTTGGCACTGAACTTTGAGCTTTTTGCAGGTATTATTGATGCTCTAACAGCAACATTACACACTAACTAAAGGTTGAAAAATGGGCTTCAGGGCTTGCAGTATCAATAGTCACTCTATTATGTGCCAAAAAGTCTTGCCAAGCTTGGTAAAACACGTTAAACAAGTGCAATGCCATTTTCGCTCCAGTTTCTGACAAGCAACCTTCTACACAAGTCATCATTATACTAGGGGGCCGTCCGTACAAATGAGATGTTACGTGCTTTTAGGGGAGCAAAACATTGGATGTGAGAGCATTGCTAAATGTTGAAATTGGATCCTCGAGTGAAGCAGAGGACATACCATTTAAGATAGAGAGATTCAAATGAACAAAAACAGCATAATAAATTGATTGCCCTTTACGGAATGTAATAATAGGTCTGGGCTCTCAGGAAGTATTAGAAATCTAAATGTCAAAGAAAATCCTTGGACATAGCACAGGTGTTCTGATCTACATTGTATGTTAAAATTGCCCAGAATCAGAATTCTCAAAAATTTGGCTGACAGTATGGACAGAAGGTCAGCAAATTCAGAAAAAAGGGACGATTCGGTTTTGGTGGTCTATATATAGTGACCATAGCAGCATGAGGAGCTGCACAATTTCTGGTAAATTTCTGGTAAGCTTCAGACCAGAAATTCAAATGAAGCTGGTCCAGACATTCAAATGTTCCTTTAAAAACATTAATATGTTTTAAAAGGAGATACAGTGTACATACTGTATTGCAATTTGTAGACAACTATAGTTCCATCACCTCACCAGTAGACGGTGAGACATCAAAAAGCCCACTGGGGACAGCTGATTAAAAAGCAGACCATCATCCTGTTTATGCCAAGTTTCCGTGAGAAACAGCAAGTCCAGTTTATTGTCCATGATAAAACTTGATATATACTGCCATAGCAGGGAAAATACATTTACTTATACATATTTGGCAGACACTTTTATCCAAAAAAAATTACATTTCATTGCGTTATATATTTGTTTCTGACTATATGTGCAATCCACTGGGACCGAACCATGACCTTGGCATTAGTAGTGCCATGCTCTAACCACTGAGCCACAGGAAAGCTAATACCATGGAAGTCAATGAGGTGGCCAAACAGATTATATTCTAGAGTTTCTGTTTAGCAGGAGGAAATGTAAAGCTTGCTGAAGTGAAAAGCAGAATAAAGAGATACAAACACAGGAAAACCCTTAAGAATAACCAATTCGGACTGCCATCAAGATTCAGACTGCCATCATCAAGGCCAAGACTCATTTTCCAACTAGAAAGTTTACTCTTGAGTGTGTTTTATGATTTACATATTATTTGATTTCTGCTATGGGGAGAATAAACAAACGCAAGGAATATAAAAGTCAAGTCACCGTGAAAGAGATCACACAGACAGACATTGGTTTTACACACTTTTGGTATTGTTCAGGGTGATGTGAAATCAGCAGTGTTGTATTTTAAGTGTATGTTATAAAACGAGCTTTTAAAAAAGGAAAGGGTACTCGAGTAACATGAAACAATGAAAGACTTTATTTATTTCACCCGCAAGTGGCCCTTTATCCACTTTTAGATAATTTACAGACTCACCATGTCTTTGATATTGCCCAACACAGCAGTGGTCAGGATTCCAGTCACAAATCCCAACCGATTGAGGACAGTTAGGACCCACATGAGAACATACAGAGACAGTACGTCCTGACAGCTCTGCACACCAACAAACTCATAATAACTGTTCAGATATCCTCCACTGGAAAAGAAGATAGACGCGAGAATTTAGTTCTACAATGCTTGTGGGTTTGCTCGTTCTTTTTTCTATACTTTTCAGGGTAGGCAACGGGTGTTATGGTGGTGTTATCGGTAGATGCTATGCATTAATAAAAATGTCATATTCTGGACCCCTTATATATGACTTACTTTAAATAATAGTAATATTGTATATAGTTATGTGACTATTCATGGTTAAAGTGATATTTTGCGAAAAAAAAAAAAAAAAATTGGTATTCACTTCTATTGTGCGGACACGACACTTATGCCGCCATTGTTCCGTTACCAACGTTCTTCAAAATGTCATTCAGATTAAAAATGACTCAAATGTGAGTAAATGGTGAAAGAATTTTCATTTTGGGACTTAAGTTTTGTGTGTACAGTGTTTGTGAGTTACTTGCTTGGAACAATCGTTCAAGTCACAACAGTAACATGTTCCACTGCGGACCTTCATACTACAGGCCTCTGTTAGTCTTTGACAAGGAACCTACAAAACAAACATATCAATGAAGTATGTATTAATCCATCTATTCAACCTCCAAACCCTTAAATCCGCACGGTTACAGGTGGGCTGCAGATGAACGGATGGCCGTATGATTCTTCTATGCAAATGGAAAGACACTTGGAAATTTGTCTCTTGCAAACTGCTACATTCATGTCCATTTTTACTTATATTCACCAAACACTTTTTTTTTTTGGCACTGTTTTTACACTTTAGCATATATAAATATATGACGTGCTTGTGTGGGACATTATTTTGTTTTATGCTTCTCAAATCCGACATGAAATTTGCATTTTATGAAGATGAAAAATAAGTCCCAGATTAAAACATAGTGCACACATGAGCATCTGTAATCTTGCTGGCCTCTCCATTTTACTTTCATATCACTTAACGAAGTTAGGGTACTGATGCTGCGTTCCAAACAACTTGGATTTGGGGTATTACCGATCTCAATCCCGGAAGTGAACATCTGAAACAGCAAACAAAGTCGGTTATCCGACCTCTGAGCTCACGGACAAGATAGCCTTTCGCAACCTTTAGTAACCTTTAGTGAACCGTAAACAAACTTTAAACTGTTTTGAACATGAAAGCTAATATATCCACTGTTTATGAACAAATGCCTACATTTTAAAAGCTACCATATAGCAGATAACATAGACTGCTGTTACGTTCTCTTGGCGTCACGGTGACATCACATGGTAAACATGCGAATGTGACGAGTGGTTGACTGGAACATATTGAGGTTAGAAGTCGAAATATAATGTCTCTTACCATTTTCGGAACATTATACTGCACCGGCGACGGTACAATGAGATTTATAAGCCCGCCCACCTTACTTGCATATACATTTGGGCGGTCTTAGTCAAATCATACCACAAAGTGATGTACATACGTGGGGGTGTGGTTACACGAGGCGTTTCAGGCAGGTCTGGGTTCGCATTCGCTTTGAGATAGAATGCATCTTTTGTTCCGACACTTACATTTTTGCAATTTTACATGTCTAATACATGCATGGTCAACTTATAACACTCCAAAGACACAGAAAAACATGTATTTCCGCCATATGACCCCTTTAAAACACACATGAAGATGATTACTGTATGTTAGAGACTTGTGATTTTGTTTCAAACTGATATTTTAAAATAAGTGTGTGAGGATATTAGAAAAAAGGCGGCATTTATTGATCTGTCAAAGAGACAGAAATGTGGAGGACTTGACTCACTGTTGCATAGTAATTCTCATAGATGTAACTGTTTCCACTGGTGTAGAAATGACATCTCCCCGCCCTCAATGGACATCCTGATAGAAACAGAAAAAGAAATGTCTTTTGTTATTTTGTTCCATATTTTCTTCTAAAATCAATATTTTTTTAGTTAATTTTTTTATCTATCTCTCAAGACCAATAATCTTTATTGGTCACATCATCTGTGCTGTTGAGAGAGATGATGTAACTGCAGAACATTTATATAAATATTGAAGAACACAAACTCATTCAACATATGTGAGTGACATAATTACTTTTTTTATATATTGCCTGTTAAAAGTTTGGAAACAGGCATGTTCCTCTTGTTAATATGCAACAAACTAGTACATTTAATGTCATGAAGGTTTTCTTTGACCAAAGACATAAATGCATAGATAAAGATTGTTTAGATTTGTAGATTCTGAAAAATGAATAGTTAAAAAAATTGTAATTTAGCATCTACTGTATAATAACTTATAAAGTCCAGACATCCGGGCAACTTTTGACAAGCATTGTATCTTTCAATAAATGAGGTATACTGAGCTTCTAAAAAAACATGTTTAAAACACAAATCAGTTTCGATAAATGTACTCACAAGACACAGGAAACTGGAAATGATACCAAAACTCAGGAACACAATCGCTGCAACCAACTGGACAGAAAAGGAACAGTTTAACATGTGTATTTCTGTTTCATATTCTTCAAATAGCTTTATTAAGACTTCATTATAAACACACACACACACGTACGCACACTAAAATACACCTTTTATCCAAACACCAGTGCTTGACATATGATAGCAGATGTTTATAGCCAGAAGGGCTTTGAAATGATCTATAAATTAGACATTAACGTCATGAATGATTTAAACAAATTTTTACATTTATTTATTTTTACATGCATTATGATGTCCACAGGGACAGAACTTTGCTCAGCTGATCACAGGCAGGAGAAGTGAACCCCACCAAAAGAGAAAATAGACACAACGGAAAGATAAAAAGATAACAAGAGACAGGGAGTGAACAGATGACAGGAGAAGAGAGAGAGAGAAACTAAAGTGATGTACGCTGTAGGCATCAGAGAAATTCAGTGGCGAGTGATTGGTCAGATGATTTATGCCCCCCTCCAGTTTACTCTGTGGGATATCTAACACATGTCTATAAAAACTGTAGTGTATTTCGGGGGAAACTATGAGTTTGATCACAGTAAAAGACGTATAATTAATGATGACTAACTATACCTGTTTTATACACTTTATCGGATTCGGCAGACCTGATAATAGCGACAAACTAAATTTACTCGTCCAGCGAGTGATCCGCAGATCGTATATCAAATCTAAGAAATATTACTTTCCTGGCCTTGGAAACATAACACTCTAACTGTATGTAGTACAGTACCGCTCCAGAAATTATAACGAAATCAAGCAGTTTAAGTGACGTTAATATGTGATAAAGAAACACAGCAACAATTCGAGCGTGCAGACAAATGCAGGTTTATTGACCACACTAAAGGGAAAACAAACCGACTAACTAAGAAATAACAAATACTAACAAACGAAACATAGAAGCAGTAAAGAAATGGAAGAAATAGACAAAGCAAAGAGTGGCAGTTTTAACAAACAACTATTCACATCTGCATGAACCATCGAGGACAAGTCTCCTTAGTTAAAAGGGGTTACAGCTTAAACGCACCTATTTAGGAAATAGTTGATACTTGCATTGGTTTCCTTTTGAGTGTGCTTGGACAAGGTTTGTGCCCGTGGAAAAGTGTTCTCAGAGTCCTGATGGTTTCAAAGCAAGCGGGTGAGTCCGTCTACTTCTTTCTTAGAGCCGGGATTGGCTGACGAAGTTAGCCGAAGTAATTCTGCCGAAAGGAAAAACTGTCTCCGAAGAGAGAGACAGGTCTCAGGAGGTGTTCTTGAACTGAAACGCGCGAACACACGGAAGAGCTGAGCATTGTTTGCTCTGTTCCAGGATGTTTTATGGAAGGCGGGTTCCACGACTTCCAAAGTGAGTTATCCAATGTGATGAGCTGATTTTGGAGCGAGGCCAAGTTTCTTTGTTTTGCTTAGTAGCTCATTTGCATTTAGGATGACTTTAGAAGTTTGGCGCTGTAAAACTCTTAGAATGACATAAAATCGATAGGATCTAAAACACGTTATTTTGCTATACATCATCTTTCCAGTAATGAAGATAGAAACATTTAGATATAAAACATGCCAGGGTTATAATTACATTGACAAGAAGTTCGTACAAGAATGGTAATAGAATACAACTAAACACAAATGCTTTTGAGGTTATAGGCGAGGCCGAATAACATGGGGACAAACATACAATGTGGAGATGTAGGTTTGAATTATTTTAAACCATTCTTTTGTGGTTAACAAGAGGGAGACTTCAAGACTTGACTGACCACTTGCCCTCATTCCTGTTAACACATCTGGAGTCCATGTTAGTGTCAACGACCCCATCCTCCCTGTTGGGATTTCTTTGAAGTCCACGAGTGTTGGTTGGGATTTATCCTGGTCAATTGATGGATGTGTTACAAGAGGACAGTTGGCGCCGATTTGAGCTTGCTGGCGCCGATTAGAGTTCCACTGAGAGGTCATGTCTTAACAACCCTCAATGGTCCTCTTTATTTCAACACCCGGATCTCTAATCAATGGTGCGACCCCTATTGAGAGGTCAGGATATTTTACGATGTTCCAAATGGTCACCTTTGATCTGGGCAAGATCCTACAAAACGTTGGTTAGAAATACATAAAATGTACATATTCATTGTAAAAAGCTCATCTTCATGGCTGTTTCCTTTGTGTTCGATTGACTCTTCCTTCTTGGTTGCAAGCTTTACATGCTTTGTGCTTAAAGTTTTAAAAAATCTATGTTGTTCTAATATGAGCTGGAATAATGTTTGAAATTGAAAAGCATTTAAGAATGCGTTTACTTTATTTACTTTTAGTTATTAAAGGGACAGTTCACACAAAAATTAAAATTCTGTCATATGAGTAATATGGTTACTCATCCTCATGTTGTTTCGAACCGGTAAAAAGGCATTTTTTCTTTTGAATACAAAGGAAGATATTTTGAAGAATGTTAGACAATCTTCAGATCTTGAACATCTTTCACTACCTTAGAAGAAAAAATATATATATATATTTTTTCATCTGTTGAACACATAATGAGATATTTTGAAGAATTTATAAAAGCAAGCAGTTCTGGGCCACTATTAACTACCCTTTTAATGTTTCCTACTATTTTAATTAATGATATCTCAGAACTGAAAATTGCAAACATTCTTCAAAATATCTTCCTTTGTGTTCAGCAGAACAAAGTAATTTATACTGTAAACAATTGCATAATACAATGCAATGTAAGTCGCTTTGGATAAAAGCGGCTGCCAAATGCATAAATGTTGGAATAACTTGAGGGTAAATGATTTTTTATTTTTGGGTGAACTATCCCTTTAAGCAATAATGTGATAACAATGAGAAGATCAGAACTGATGAGGCAAAAGAAAAGCCTCATTTGATTGTATTCTCTTTCTTTATACATTGTACTTTATATCAAATATCTAATCAACTAATATACTACCGTACTGTATATCAGAATAATATCATCATGATGTGTATCTCTACTGATATTTCATTTGTAAATGAGGACTGGAAACACGGTGCTTGGAAAAGCTTTCTTTCTCCAATCTTGAAAAACTGATCACTGCAATCATGCAGCCCAAAAAATAAAAGAACAGCCATCACTCGCGTCACGTCACGAAGCAATCTAAAATGGCTCAAGCTATACAAGGTAAATTGGGAAGCGGATAAAGATGGCGATATGACAAGTGCATCACATACACACTTACCTTTTGATTTTATGCAGTATGAAAGCATTAAAATACCGAATTTAGAGCTGGCTTTATTGCAGATAAGCATATCCGTTCTGTATAGTCTCATTAATCAATATTTCCGTATAGTGATAATGTGTCAATCAAGGAGTCCTGCCCACTGAAAGCTGTGCACGTATATTAACAGACAAATAAACAACCAGCATACCGGTTGAGAGATTATATCATCACCATAGAAAACATCGTCCAGCCCTGTGAGCTGCGGTGGTTTGGTCAATGACAGATTAAGCTTTATTTCTTACGCTTTGGATGAGTGCTTTGAGAAAATGTCCAGCTGAAATGTCCTCCCTCCTTTAGGTTATCCAGAATGCATTTTCATTCTGCATTATCAGACTGCCCTGGTGCTGAGAAGCTGAACAAAACAGTGAGTGAATGAGGAAATACTTTTTGAGTGAACTATCCCTTTAACACACATAGATATGCAGCAGAAAACTTGATCATTTTACATTAAACTACTCAAAGAACCTCATTACTTTTTGCTGCCTCATCAGGTGCTTTGACAAAATGTTTGTTTTCTTGATATAAACTGCCTGAATTAAAAAAGAATACATGCAATGTTTCCATTGTGTCTTTTAATTATGGCAACATAAAGCTTGTTACTTTTAAGGGATATATTTCATTTATAAAATCAATAATTTGTTTGTGTCTCCAAAACAACTCTGACCAATGACAAACATTTTTTGGGTGATTACCAAATATATCACATTTTACCAGCAACTATGAAGGAGAGTGATATTCATGTAAGATGGATTCATAAGGTTATATAATGGTTAATTGTAAACAAATCAAGAAAGATAAATGTTGATATGGTTCATTAGTTGTTTCAGCCCTCACACCATGTGTATCAAATGCTCTACAAAACCCCTGAAGGTGTCCTGTGGTTTCTGGCACTAAGCAACTGTCCAATATAAAACACTGATCACCCCCATACATATCTGTGTGCTGCAGTGGCAAGTCATTACACCAGACACACAGCCTGAAGAAATCTGAGTTGATGTAATATGGTTAATTCTGCAGGCAGGGGTTCCGCCAGAAATTCTGGGCGCTATGGAAACCAAAATTTCTGGGCCCCCTACATTTTTTACAGATAAAGTTTAACCCAATAAACATGCCCTGTATACTTAAAAAAAGATACTTAACACATTGCATAGTTAAAATGTCTAAAGATGAGTACAAAGCCTACAAAAACAAGAAAAAAATATAGAAATATGTACTTGTTTACATAAAAGGGAGAACATTTATTATCTCAATTGCAATTGCAAGCACAACAGAACATTATGTACACATATTGACATATACTTTACATGAACAAGCTTTAGCTGGGTCAAACTGCTCAATCAAGAAACATCAGCTACAGTAGAACTAACCCGTAATTAAATCAGTCCAGGAATAAAACGAGGTGCAGACAATAAAGCTGACTCTGCATCTGTATAAGTCACGAACGCAGGCACGCAAGCACACACACACCATATTATTTTTATTGGCCTATTTAGTTTTCTTAATATGAAAAATTTCAAAATCTATTTTGTAAACTTTTTTTGTAAACTTCTTATAGCCAATGGCTACTACAGACACGTTTTATTCAATTTTATATAATTTTTTTCTGGGGCATTTTTTTTATTTTAAGAACGTCAAGTTTGACAGCATCGATCGTAGCAGCAGCACTGTCACTTCAAAGAACACACGACACGGCAAACTGATTTTGTAATTTTTGAAGCGTGTAGATTTGTTTTGCAAAGTTATCATCATGTGGCGAACACAGTAGATAAGACGTGTTTAGAGGCTTTAATCTTCGCGAGGTTTCGCGCTCAGGCTCACCTTGTTCGGCTGAGACGGGGAACGTGGGGGAAGGAGGACGAGGGTGTGCAGCAGCCGCTGAACCTGTGTCTACGAGACATGATAACCCGTCCCGGAGGCAGCAGAGATGTTATTATTGTTGTATGTAAATCATAATTCAGTAATTATTTTACTAAGCTAGCTAGATCAAAGCAGGTCATGTAGCAACAAAAATATATTTGGAATACAGAAATAGGGCAAGCTACATTTCTTTTTGAAAAACTGTGTGACATACTGTGGACTTTGGCGTTCTCTGTCTTCTCTTTCCTTCTTTTCTTTCCGTTTTTGATGCCCTGACTTTTGATGTGACATGCCTGCGTGTGTAACTGTCTGCGCTGCATCATAACAAGTCTAATAAGCAAGAGACGCTACACTAGCGCTCGTAACTCGGACAGCGCAGGTGGAATGAACCATTGTGAGAGGGAGCAGGGAGGGGTGTGACTGAAACAGTAAATACATTATTTGTTTTTTAAATATTAAATCTGTGGTCAAAACGGACAAAATACACATTTAGTGGGCGAAGGGCCCTAGCACATTTAATGCATGTATAAAAAAGTGAAAAGAAATAGGAAAATAAAAAGGGGCTCTGCTCTTCTGGACCCTAAACCAGCCTGGGCCCTTAGAATCGTCCTTACCTTCCACCCCTTTACAGCGCCCACGGATATAGTTACGACACTTTCTTCTAAACAAAAAAAAATATTGGTCTTTAAAATCTTATATAGCACATAAATGGAAAATTCCCATTTCAAAATTCAAGTTCAGTTGAAAGAGTTCTTTAAAGTTTTTTTAAGCGGTTAGAGTATACAACACAATCAGATATAGGCTATGTTAGGCCTATACGTCAATTAGGGATATCATCAAATTATAGAAATCCCCCCATAATAACTATTAGAACTTAACTAAAGAGTTTCACCTCAAAGACAGAAAAATGTAGTTTCTTAAGATGTGCCTTAAGCCTATAGATTGATAACACATTTATGCCAATGACTGCTATAAAGGTAGTGTCACAGGTCGGGGGTCAAGCCAGACTGCACCCACCCCTGAAACCCAGGACCACCTCGAGGAGCGTACCAGGAAAACCAGACAGACGAGAGAGTAAAAGTTTGACAAGGTTTATTTAGTTAAAATCAATTAAAAGTCTCAGTGCTAATTCTGTGTCTCCCAACCAGAACGGGATCGGACCTCGGACGCCGGGAGGGCGTGGAGTTCTCTTCGGCAGCTCGTGCCCGGTAAGGGAGAAGAGGAGTCGGCCACCCGTCAACTGAGTGGGGGAGTATCCTGGTAAGTAGAACTTATAGATGCTTTGGTCCAGACGATGCAAGGAATATTTCTTAATGTCCACCTCTCGTTACAGCCAACTTCACATACGACACTTGGTCCGGAGGATCCTTCGATCTGCACAGCAGAGCAAGTAGTCGACAACAAGTATATGTTCTTCGAATGAGTGATGGGCTTACGGCTGGGAGATGCTTCGGTCAAGACGAGGAAAGGAATATTTCTGATGTCCACCTCCCTTCACAGCGACATCACATACGGCGCTTGGCCAGGAGGATCCTTCAATCTGCACAGCAGAGTAAGTAGTTCAACAACAGGTATATGTTCTTTGAACGAGTGAGGGGGCTTACGGCTGGGAGATGCTTCGGTCAAGACGATGAAAGGAATATTTCTGATGTCCACCTGTCTTCACAGCGACATCACATACGGCGCTTGGCCCGGAGGATCCTGCAAGCTGCACAGCAGAGTAAGTTAATACACGTACACACAATCTTCCAGCAGGTAGGGAGAATCTTCACACGGAACGCCTGGGTTTTTGTTACGGTGACAGTGGTGGGCTTTCGAGGTGGTGAGCGTACGGCATTAACTCTGTATATATTCCCCACACTCTGTAACTTCACTTCAAGCAATTATTGTGCAAACACACCACTTCAGGCACTGCATATCCACTCTCAGTGCAAATAGAGCCAACACTCACCCAACGCTTGCTCCTTCCACTGTCGGGCTGGATCGGGTCTCACCAAATAGCGAGGAAGTGTGAATGCCTCCTTACTGACCCGGGGACCGAGCGCTTCTCGCCCACACACGAAGGAGAAGACAGGAGTTCAAATGATCACTTAATCCACGCACTCTCCAGTGACACAACCCTCGTGATCAATCCACTTCACAACTTTATATCAGTCTCAGTGCAGGTGCATGCATTCAATCGAATTCCAAGATCATATTACTTATCTTCCCTCCGATGACGATCACTTGGTCCTCATAACTCACTCTCTTTCCGTCCTCAATATCTCCACTCGATGGCAGTTATATCTGTCGCACAGCCGAACAGCCGAACCCCGCAACAATCTTCAGATACCTTCGCACGCCAGCCCAACCGTCAAAGGAATCCACTTCTCTCAGGGGAACACATCCGAAGAAAGGACAACCAGGAAGAACAACCGGGAGAACGAACAACCAGTAGGAAAACACCCCCTTCATGGTCTCTGTACTTCCTTTTTATATGGTTACTCCGCCTCCACAATCCTCTCACAGATCCCAATATCAAACTCTCCGCACCAGATGTCAACCCGTCATTAGCGTTGTTATGGTGACATAATGCGCAACCCGGAAGTGGACCGGTGTTACAGCGACACCGTCCCGGGGGGAACACAATTCCAGCGGGACTTAGTTCCGCTTCCCTTTCGTCACCCCGTGACATACCCCCCTGCCAAACCGTTCTAGTCCCTAGAACGCCTTTCAGTCGCCCATTCTCCATAGCGTGCCGGGGGCCGACCTCGGTTCTCCTTCTGGGACCGTCGTGGTGGCGAAACAGGGTCGATGCCCGCAGGCATATCCATCGGGTCTCTGGGGGCCATTTCTGCGGGGACATTTACCCGTTCTCCTGGGATCACGGCCCATCCTGCTATCCACGGGGCTACAGCTTCAGGCTCCGTTGGCGCCTCCTCTACGGGGCTGGGGTAGTTCGGACAGGGGCGGATCATGTTCCGATGGACCACTCTAGCGGGCCCGGCTTTTCCTTCGGGCCGAAACGTATAAACTGGCTGTCCAGGCCGCTGCTGGCCCTCGACCACATATGGTGTAGTCTCCCATCGGTCGCTGAGCTTCCCCTTTCCCTGTCGCCGGTTATCCCTTACCAGGACCCTTTCCCCTGGGAGGAGGGGGGCTTCTCGAGCCGTCCGGTCGTACAGCCTCTTGTTTTTCTTCCCAGCCGCTCGGATCCGTCTTGAGACTTGCTCGTATGCAAAATGGAGGCGTTGGTGGTGACGCCCTACCCACTCTGTTACGTTCCCCGCCTCCTCGGTTGCTGCTGTCCCCAGCAATAAGTCGGTGGGCATCCGCACATGCCTGCCAAACATCAAATAAGTGGGGGCGTAGCCCGTGGTACTGTGCGTGCTGTTATTGTATGCCTGAATCAGATTTGGTAACACACTCACCCAGTCGCTCTGATGTTCTTGATCTAGCGTGCCGAGCAAGTTCAATAGAGTCTGATTGAACCGCTCGCATCCGCCATTTCCCTGCGGATGCGAGCCCCGGATCTCGGACAGACCTACATAGTACTCCCTCCTTCACCTGTAGTCTGGCCCATTGTCCCAACAGCTTCCTTCCTGCTCCCCCTTGGGCCCGTTGTTCGGCCAACGTCGGTTTTCGCCCCCGTTCCAGCCATCGCATCAAGCCACTGATCTCCCTGTCGGCCTGCTGTCGCTCCTTCCAGCGGCAGGGGTCCCATCCCCAACTCACAGGCATCGCCTCACGTTGAGTCCCCGGCGCCTCCACAATGCCCACCATATACTCCTCTCCCTCGGGGTCTGGCATGGGTTCCGACGGATCCCTCGGACCTTGAGCTTCTGGGAGTCGGGACAGGGCATCAGCGTTGGTGTTCTCCCGACCTGGCCGGTACTGGAGCTGGTAGTTGTAGTTGGCCAACTGGGCCACCCAACGCTGTTCAACTGCCCCCAACTTCGCCGTCTGTAGGTGTACTAGTGGGTTGTTGTCAGTTACTACCAATGTAGCCAATGTAGGGGATGTCCAGACCATTTGCTCCTTTCAGGGAGAGCCAGGGAGCCTCCGTCCCATGCATCCTCTGGTTTCCGAACAGCTCTTGCGACAGGCTTTCCGCGAATAGGGTCACCTGGGATCCGGTGTCGATGAGACAGGGCACTTTCACACTGCACACCTGGACCTCCACCACTGGGCTATGCCCAACCAGCCTGTCCTTGGTGCCTGCTCCGACGGGTGGGTCATCTAAGGGGGTCCCGACCACACGACCCACTGTGGCAGGTCGACCTAAAAACCCCCCTCCGAACCTCTTCGAGGGCCACACTGTCGGCTGTAATGGCCTGGTTGGCCACAGCGGTTGCAGATAGGTCGTCCTTGCTCGTCCCATTCGAACTGGGGCCGGTTGGGCCGATTAGGTCGCCTCCCTGAGTCCCTGTTCCCGTCAGAGTACGCCCGGTCCCGCGAGAAGGGCCTCGCCTCTTGCCTGGTAGCCCCAAGACTCAGCTCGTCCACGAGCGTCTTGGATAGCTCCGCTATCTGTTACCGGACGTCCTTTAGGAGTTCGAGCTTCAGAGTCTGTTTCCACTCCGCCATGTCGGGGACAGCCGCTGCGGAGCTACTTACGGCCGCACACACAGGGGGCTCTTTCACCTCAGCCTGATCGATCTCCAATGCCACCGCTTCTTTCTTTAGGTCTTCAAAGGTAAGCTCAGGCTCCCTTCTGAATTGTACTCTAAGGCCCTGGCGTACTGGGCCTTCCCTTAGCCCCAGCAGGAATTGGTCCCTCAACAGGGTCTCGCCATTTCCGAGACCATGGTCCGGGCGTCCCTGCAGCCTGGTAACTTGCTCCCGTAGTTGGAGGGCGAAAGCTCTGACGGATTGGCGGGGGCCCTGTTTGCTGCTGAAGAACTGGGCCCGGAGAACCGCAGTTGGGGTGGCGTCACCATACCTTTCCGTCAGGAATCTGAACACAGACTGGGCGGTGGTTCGGACAGCTTCGGGGGCGGCTTGGACTTCCCGCCGTGCTTCCCCTTCAAGGGAGTTGAGGGCAAACTGTAGCTGTTGGGTCGCACTCAGTCCCTGTAGCCCGGCCAGATACTCGATCTGAGCCCGCCATTCAGAGAGGCGCACCTCTGACTCACTTCCTCCATATTTCTGGACCCAGGGGTTTCCCATGAACACTGGCATGACTCGGGGTGGGGCCCCCAGTGCCTCGTCGTCGGCCATCTGAGAATCCCTGGTCGCTCAACCCGAGGTGAAACCCTGCCGACTACGCCAAAATCTGTCACAGGTCGGGGGGTGAAGACAGACTGCACCCACGCCTGAAACCCAGGACCACCTCGAGGAGCGTACCAGGAAAACCAGACAGACGAGAGAGTAAAAGTTTGACAAGGTTTATTTAGTTAAAATCATTTAAAAGTCTCAGTGCTAATTCTGTGTCTCCCAACCAGAACGGGATCGGACCTCGGACGCCGGGAGGGCGTGGAGTTCTCTTCGGCAGCTCGTGCCTGTACGTGGCCTGTAAGGGAGAAGAGGAGTCGGCCACCCGTCCACTGAGTGGGGGAGTATCCTGGTAAGTAGAACTTATAGATGCTTTGGTCCAGACGATGCAAGGAATATTTCTTTGTGTCCACCTCTCGTTACAGCCAACTTCACATATGACACTTTGTCCCGAGGATCCTTCGATCTGCACAGCAGAGTAAGTAGTCAACAACAAGTATATGTTCTTCGAATGAGTGATGGGCTTACGGCTGGGAGATGCTTCGGTCAAGACGAGGAAAGGAATATCTCTTATGTCCACCTCTCTTCACAGCAACATCACATACGGCGCTGGGCCAGGAGGATCCTTCGATCTGCACAGCAGAGTAAGTAGTTCAACAACAGGTATATGTTCTTTGAACGAGTGAGGGGGCTTACGGCTGGGAGATGCTTCGGTCAAGACGATGAAAGGAATATTTCTGATGTCCACCTCCCTTCACAGCGACATCACATACGGCACTTGGCCAGGAGGATCCTTCAATCTGCACAGCAGAGTAAGTAGTTCAACAACAGGTATATGTTCTTTGAACGAGTGAGGGGGCTTACGGCTGGGAGATGCTTCGGTCAAGACGATGAAAGGAATATTTCTGATGTCCACCTCTCTTCACAGCGACATCACATACGGCGCTTGGCCCAGAGGATCCTGCAAGCTGCACAGCAGAGTAAGTTAATACACGTACACACAATCTTCCAGCAGGTAGGGAGAATCTTCACACGGAACGCCTGGGTTTTTGTTACGGTGACAGTGGTGGGCTTTCGAGGTGGTGAGCGTACGGCATTAACTCTGTATATATTCCCCACACTCTGTAACTTCACTTCAAGCAATTATTGTGCAAACACACCACTTCAGGCACTGCATATCCACTCTCAGTGCAAATAGAGCCAACACTCACCCAACGCTTGCTCCTTCCACTGTCGGGCTGGATCGGGTCTCACCAAATAGCGAGGAAGTGTGAATGCCTCCTTACTGACCCGGGGACCGAGCGCTTCTCGCCAACACTCGAAGGAGAAGACAGGAGTTCAAATGATCACTTAATCCACGCACTCTCCAGTGACACAACCCTCGTGATCAATCCACTTCACAACTTTATATCAGTCTCAGTGAAGGTGCATGCATTCAATCGAATTCCAAGATCATATTACTTATCTTCCCTCCGATGATGATGGCGCGGCTTGGTCTTCACTTGGTCCTCATAACTCACTCTCTTTCCGTCCTCAATATCTCCACTCGATGGCCGTTATATCTGTCGCACAGCCGAACAGCCGAACCCCGCAACAATCTTCAGATACCTTCGCACGCCAGCCCAACCGTCAAAGGAATCCACTTCTCTCAGGGGAACACATCCGAAGAAAGGACAACCAGGAAGAACAGCCGGGAGAACGAACAACCAGTAGGAAAACACCCCCTTCATGGTCTCTGAACTTCCTTTTTATATGGTTACTCCGCCTCCACAATCCTCTCACAGATCCCAACATCAAACTCTCCGCACCAGATGTCAATCCGTCATAAGCGTTGTTATGGTGACATAATGCGCAACCCGGAAGTGGACCGGTGTTACAGCGACACCGTCCCGGGGGGAACACAATTCCAGCGGGACTTGGTTCCGCTTCCCTTTCGTCACCCCGTGACACTAGCCAGCATGTGTCGCAAGCCTTTCTATATTTGCAGTATATTTAGTGCACGTTTTTCTTGCTGGGATTAATTGAACAGTCACTTTTCTTCCAGGGTGTAAATTATTTCTGTAGTTTAACACACTCTTCTAGATCACAGGTGGATCTTGTAGAGAAACACGACCTTGAGTTGTCAAAAAGTCTTAACTTTTACATAAAAAGTCTACACAAAACTCTTAATTACAATATAATTATCTTTTTATTCTTTTATGTATTCTTTTGACATTATTTTGGGTAGTTCCAGGTTAGTCCACTGGATGGCTGTTTCAAAATTTGGAAAGTAGAGACAAAATTTGATTAAGTCTAATTTTTTGCATAGTGTTAAGTGCTATAATAATGGATTGCACAAAAATATCCTGTTTGCTTTTTCTTCCATTTAAAAAGCTATTTAAAATATAAAAAATGTAAAGACTGTAGAGTGATGTTTATTCCCCTTTAAGGCCGGCCGCTCCTCCTATGACGTGTAACAGAGAGCACTCATCATGGATAGACACGCGTTTAATACCGCTGTTCAAAGTCCAACCGAATTTGTGCAAGCATACGTCTCTACTTTGAAAATTCTCGCTAAGAAATGTGAATTCGGATCATTGCAAGATGAACTCATTAGAGACCGCATTGTCTGCGGTATAGAAAATGACACAGTTCGTAAACAGTTACTCCGTGAAAAAAACCTCACCCTGGACTTGGCTGTTAACATATGTTTGCTGCATGAACAGTCTGAGAAAAGTCTGAGAGCGCTGAGAAAAGACATAGAGGTATGTGCTCTGCAAAAATCACGTTGCTCAAACTGTAATGGCCAACATCCTGCTGAAAAAAACAAATGCCATGCATACAACAAACGCTGCAACAACTGTGGTAAACTAAACCACTTTGCGAGATGCTGCAGATCAGCACCAACACAGCAAATAGATGCTAAAACGAATGCTGAAAGGTTTGAATCACACCTTCCCTACCAACATAGCAGAGAAAGTCAATCTGGTGGCTTATGGAGGAGAGACAATTGACACTGAGGGAACAACAGTGTTGCAGTGTGTCCGTGGGGAATTTAAATTTCATGTAGTGGATCGTGATGTAAAACCCCTTCTCGGTCTACAGGATAGCATCGCTATGGGACTCATCCAACTCGGACCTGATGTACACATGCTGCATCATGAGGCGCCGGAGGTACGTGAATACAGAGATCTTTTTGACTGTGATGTCATTGGCAGCTTGCCAGTTGTATATCACATGAGACTGGATAACACAGTGACCCCTGTAGTATGTGCTCCCCGTAAAGTACCAATAGCCATGAAAGAAAAAGTGAAAACAGAACTGAATCACATGACTGAGCTGGGTGTGATAACACCTGTAACTGAGGCAACGGAGTGGGTATCCGCCATGGTTGCAGCAACAAAAAAAGATGGGTCTGTGAGGATTTGCATAGACCCAGTTCATCTTAACAAAGCCCTCCTCAGACCACGGCACCCCCTAAAAACAATTGAACAGATCATTGCAGATATGCCTGGTGCTAAAGTGTTTACCATCCTGGATGCTAAATGTGGGTTCTGGCAAGTCCCCCTTGATGAATCTTCATCCAAATTAACCACATTTATGTCCCCGTTTGGCCGTTTCAGATTTTTGAGGATGCCATATGGAATCTCCACAGGCAGTGAGGTCTTTCAGAGAACAATGGAGCAATTGTTTGCTGGAGAGCCTTGTGAAATTGTAGTTGACGACATCCTCATCTGGGGCCAGACGCATGAGGAACACGATGATCGTTTGCGACAGGTACTGAACAAAATTCGTGCCATTAACATGAAACTCAACTCGGACAAATGCAGATTCAGAGTCGATTCGGTCCAGTATGCTGATGGTGTCAAACCTGACCCTGAAAAAACAAAGGCGGTACGTGACATGCCAAAACCTAAGGAAAAACAAGCTTTGCAGCAGTTGTTGGGCATGACAAATTACTTATCAAAATTCATTCCCCAGCGACATCAATGGTCCTTTAAGACCGTTGCTTCATCAGGATTCGGAGTGGTGCTGGCATGAGACTCATGACAAGGCTTTTGCGAGACTGAAACAGGCTCTGACAAACCCCCCAGTGTTACAATATTTTGACACGTCCATACCAGTAATTCTCTCTTCGGCTGCCTCCCAACATGGCCTTGGTGTGGTATGTTTACAGCGAGGGCGGCCTGTGGCATCTGCATCAAGGGCCCTCACACCCACCGAGTCCCGTTATGCTCAAATTGAAAAAGAAATGCTGGCACTTGTGTTTGCGACAAAAAAATTCCATGATTTCATCTATGGCCGCCCTGTCACTGTAGAAACTGATCATCAGCCCTTAATAACGATATTAAGGAAGCCACTACACACGGCCTCACCCCGACTGCAGGGTATGATGATGAAACTGCATCGTTATCACTTGGATGTCATCTGCAAACGTGGTAAGGAGCTGTTTGTGGCTGATGCTTTGTCCCGGGCCCACCTCTCCACATCTGACCCACAACTCACCGATGACCTGCTGGAGGTCATGACTGTCCAGGTACTATCTTCCCGTCGGGTAGATGAACTCAGGGCTGCTGTGCAAAAAGATGTCACATGCCAACAGCTCTCTGACATGATTAGAAGTGGCTGGCCAGCCACCTCAAAAGAACTTCCATATTCTTTGCGTCCCTTCTTTTCAATGAGAGATGAGCTGACCATTCAGGATGATTTGCTGCTTCGTGGGGAGAGATTGATTATCCCACCTGCGCTACAGAAATTTTATGTAGGTCAGTTACATCAGGGCCATCCTGGTATCACAGCAACAAAGCGCAGAGCTAAGGAAATTATGTATTGGCCATCGATGTACATTGATATTGATGCTGAACTCTCTCGTTGCGCACCCTGCAATGCACTCAAACCTCATCAGACAAAAGAACCACTGCAGCTCCATGACATCCCGGATCTTCCTTGGTCTTTCACGGCTGCTGACCTGTTTGATTGGCATGGAAAAACACATCTAGTCCTTGTGGATTCATTCTCAGGCTGGTTTGAGCTGGATTACCTTCCTGACATGAGAAGCATCACGGTTATCGCAAAGCTGAAAAGACATTTTGCAGTACATGGTGTCCCTCACACTCTAATGACTGATAATGCTACTCAGTTTGTGTGCAAGGATTTTGAAGATTTTGCATGCACATGGGACTTTAAGCATATTCGCAGCAGCCCTCACTATCCCCAGTCCAATGGATTGGCTGAGCGTGCAGTTAGATCTGCCAAGCATCTTCTGGAAAAATGCTACCGCGATCATACTGACATCCGTGCTGCACTTCTCCATGTTCGTGATATTCCAAGAGATGGCTTACCTTCCCCTGCACAACGCCTTCTATCTAGACAAACAAGGACCTTCCTCCCAGTGGCCAAGGCAATGCTTCAGCCTGTTGTTCACACAAACATACAGGACATCATCACAAAACAAAGACTGAGGGGAAAAGACTATTATGACAGAAATGCTCATCAGCTTGTGACGGTGGTACGCCCAGTGCATGTCAACTATTTAACTTTGTTCGAGCGCCAGACAGTTTTTGGCCTGTCAACCAATATGAATAAAAAAAAAGAAAAAAGTATGACGTTTCAGTCCGACAAATTCACCATTCGTAAGCCATTATAGATGCATAAATCAAGAGAAATTTTAATATTTCTGACGCAAAACAAACGAATAAACAATATATATAAAGGTTTAAACAATATGCACGATTTCAATAGATAAACACTTATATATGCAAACAATTCAAAACATAGCAAATAACTGTCCCCAATAAAGTCACTGAGGATGCTTACTGCAACAAAATCAATAAACCAAAAAAATAACAGATAAACGTCAAACTCAAAACATTCAAGAAATCAATTCACACAAAAATATTTAATTTACTTGGAAAAGAAAAGCGAAATGCAAGGCGCAACGCTCAGAGTGATTATACCAACGAGAGTTTAGGGAACGAGTACTTAGGTGTGTGTGAGCTTTACCCAGCTACCACGAAAGGCGGGGAGTCTTTGCGGCAAGGCGCATCTCGAGGTAGCAGACTGTGGGGAACCTCCCGAACTTCAAGGTAAGTATAGTACAGCACTTTCTCCACCACTGCAGTCGGCGTCACCTCCATTTGAAGACACCACTCCGACCCAAACAGCGCTCACTGACGTGCTGATCTGTAGCCCTTCACGAGACGTGTATTCCTCTCCCACGGATTTAATCTCGTTTTTTATATTTCCTCGATTGTCCTTTTTCCTCGTACTTCCCACACATCCGCTATGCCATTTCACCCTCTAGACCACTCTTCAGGTTCTGCTTTCTAATAGCGTCACTTGGTGGAAATGGAAATACGCTCCACTTCTCCTCGTAACAGGTCTCATCCTCGTACTTTAGACGCCATAATAAAAAAAAACTTTTTCCTTCCGCTACAGCTTTATCTAATTTCCTTAATTACAATAACCTTACATGGGCATGGGCGGGGCAAAGTTCCGGTCTGCCACACTCCCCCCCACTGGGAAAAACAACCCATGGTTGGCAACAAAGTTAAGGTTATATAGATTACTAAAAACCCAAGAATTCTTCCTCTTCATCAGAATTTTCCTCAAAAATCTTTAAGAGTTTCTTCTTGTGTAGTGTTTCCAACTCCTCTGCCGTTGGATAACACGGTTTCAAATTACAAACGTGCGCTGTTCGGACATCTTCCCCTGTGGTTTCCAGCGCAATGTGATAATTCAAAGGTCCTAATCTATTCAACACTCTGTAAGGACCTTTCCACTTGGGGGCTAATTTTGCACTGAAATGATGCCGTGCACTAGATTGTGGAAAGTTTTTCAACCAAACTCTGTCTTGTTCCTTAAAAGATACTTCACGTCTGGTTTTGTTGTAGCTTCGTAGTTGTCGTTTTCTTGCTTTCTTGCAGCATTCTTCCGCTTTCATCTTTAGCTGGGCTATGCGATTAACCACATCATAAGCTTGATTGGACGGTGAAAGGCTTTCACACTGAAACAGTTTGTCCAAGGGTCCTTGTAGTTTCCTGCCCAACTGGAGCTCAGCAGGTGACATTCCCGTGCTTTCCTGTACAGCAGAGTTGAGTGCGAATCTGAGCTCAGGCAAGTATTGGTCCCATTTTTTGTGGTTGTCCTCCACATATGATGCGATCATACATTTCAAAGTGCGATTGACCCTTTCTGTCATGTTTGTCTGTGGGTGATATGCCGTTGTCATTTTCCGGATTACACTCCACTTCGCACATAGTTCTTTGAATATGGAGGAAATAAACTGACTCCCACGATCAGATAAAATGTAATCTGGTACCTCATATCGGGTGAGGATTTCAGTCCGGAGAATTGTAGATATTGTCTGTGCATTTGCATTTCTCATTGGAAAGAACTCAACCCATCTGGAAAAATAATCTACAAAGACTAAAAGGTATTCGTGTCGTCGTGATATTTGTGCAGACAAATGTTCCTTCTCATTGCACCTGTTTTGTCATCCAATGTTATATGGTTGGTTATACTTTGTTTTCACTGTTTGTTTTGTTTATCTTCTACTAAAAGAGGGGGGATGTAGAGTGATGTGTATTCCCCTTTAAGGCCGGCCACTCCTCCTTTGACGTGTAACAGAGAGCACGGAGGTAGAGCGGGGCAGTTCAATAAAAACCAAGTGTAAGAGGCAAGACGGCTTCTGTGTTTCTGTCTATCGAAACGTACAAAGACTCAATAAAGCATCAACTCCTGAACACCATTATCTTTGTCTGACCTAGATCTTTCCATAGAATGTCCAAACCTTAATCTTAAAGTACTTAAACAAACACAAACGTGTTTAATAAACAAAGTTTTTGGAGTACAAGTGAAAACACCCCAGGCAGGGTAAACAATCCTGTCTCCAGAGCTCAGGCTGGGGAATAACCAGCTCTGATCAGGACCTCTGGGTTCATGATTCCTGCAGTACACCGCAAGACTCTGGATGATTCCCTGGTTTCCAGTCAATAAGCAGCATATAGGGCTTCTGGTGTGGGCTGAACAAATACATACCAACCCATTTTACTGCCGGAGGAGTGGTAGGAGAAGTCTGCTTGGGCCCCATTCCAAACAATGTGACCACCTTGGATAAAAGGCCTTTGCATTAACTGGATGGAAAACGAGCTAGGTGTTTATGAGAGTATATTCAAGATCTTTTCTGCGGTTTGGTTATAAGTAGAGTCCCAGCACAGAAGGTTTCACCCCAATGAACTTTCTGCTGTGTGTTTTTATTTGATTTCTCAACTCAACTTTTTTTATATATTGCTTTTTACAATTTTCATTGTTACAAAGCAGCTGTACATGAGACACATTGAATACAAGAAAAACAACTAAAGGCATATACCTGTAAAAACAAGAAAAAGGTGAAAACAACAGAAGACAGACATACAAATGCTCCACACACACAATACGCATACATACTTACACACATTGACATAAACGCACACACGCAAACACACTCGCACACACGCACAGTGAAAGCACACATTTGAGATAAAGGATTGAGAACCACAGGTCAAATATTAAACAGACTATAAATTCTTATATGCAATATTAATTATGTCTAACTTCTAAATTCTAAAGCAGCCCCCCCAGCCAGGCAAATAGTGCAAAACAATATGCAAACGGTGGTGAGGAACCCAAAACTCCAATCAAGAAAAAAAAACTCAGGAGAACCCAGGCCCAACCAGGGAATTACAGTTCCCCTCTGGCAAAAGCTGCTGCCTCTGCACAAGCTCAACAGTGCTTGCACAACAAGGCTAAATTAAAAATAAATAAACTTACTAATAAGGTAAATTATAGATTTAAGATTATCATTGACAATCTAATAGCATTTGAAGTGTTGTAGAAAAATCGTGTCAAGTTGCCGCGTCCTTTATCCAGCTCTATCATCTCCGCTCTTGTCAGGTCACCGGTTCCCATTCTCAGCTCTGCCATCAGGTCTGGGCATGAACTGCATCCAGCGGTAACCTTGGAACAAAAAGACAAGACTGGCTGAGAGTAGAGTACTGTTCTGCACTCTTTGATGCAACAAGTACATCATTTGTTGTTGGATGTGTTCCTGGTTCCGGTTGATCTAAATAATGCAGCCTTAATCCTCTGAGGATTAATATTATGGAAGTGTAGTGTATGCAAGATTAAAAAGATGCGTCTTTAGTCTAGATTTAAACTGAGAGAGTGTGTCTGCCTCCCGGACAGTGCAGGGAAGAATATTCCAAAGATTAGGCGCTAGATAAGAAAGGATCTACCACCTGCACTCGATTTTGAAATTCTAGGTATTACCAACTGACAGGACGCCTGAGAGCGTAATGCACGTTGAAGACGCGATTTCTTTAAGACCGCAAGGGAAGCTCAGCTTCCCCTATAATTGTCACAAAATGAATGGTCAAATATATGCACTATTATGTTAACATTTTATTGACCAAAAATGCGTTAAACACTTTCATCTCGAACGAAAAAATTTCGTTCAGAATCAGCTACTTAGGTCAGCTGACTCGATTTCCTTCTCATTCATTCCCGTAGCGTACAGTGCATTACTCTGTTGAAGCCCAGCGTCCATTGACTTCAATGAGTTGCTTTAAACAGTTTTTTTCAGTGCTTCGAAACAAGACGGTCATTTAACATAATTCCCACATTTACTCCCGTTGAATATACATATTAGATCGTTTGTTCATTAATTCATATAGTCTGAACTAGCAAGTGCTAATATTGTCGACCTGATTTTGGCAAAGCCATTAGAAAGTCTTCCTTACGGGGAGAAACTTAGAATTAAACAGCAGGGCAGATCAACACCTAAGATTTATTTAGTGCAAAAGATAGGAAAAGTAACAGGTCTTTTCAGCTCTCCTGGTATGACAAAGTTAGCTGGCTGACTGGAAGTGCTGTGAAAAAGAAAATGTACTGCTGGCCATGTCTCTTGATGAAACCATCTCATGGATGTGTTGTTTGGTCAAAATTGGGGTTTGGAGATCTGTCAAACTTTGACAGGGCATATAAAAGGCATGAAAATAGCAATGAACATGTGAGTGCATGTGCAAGATTAAGTTGCATGGGAAAGATCAGGGTTGAGCATGGAATGTCATGATTCTCAATGTGAGACATGGCGTGAGAACCCAATTGCAGGCAGACACGGACGGTAGATGTGACAGGGATGTTTATTAACAAATAAACACAACAAAACAAGACAGGCAAAACAAAAACCCACGAGGGGGAAAACAGGACAGGAATATATATAACTTAAACAAGAACACTGACTGACTAAACTAAGAGACAAACACTGGTAACAAACACTAGACTAAACTCACTTAGACACGGGAAACAGGAACAAGATAAGACGACTGGAAACATGAACATGAACAGGTACTGCATACAATGCACGAGCAACGAGACAAAGAAACATGAGGACTCTTTATAGGGGAAACAAACAGAGGATGGTAACGAGCAACAGGTGCTGGGGATTAGCACTAAGGAGAGGCTGACGAGGAACGAGATGTAGGGAACAATGACAAGACACGAGAAAGAACTAGGTCTTTCCCACATAAAACCATCAGGCAATGCCATGGCTCCACTTGAGACAGGAATAAAACATGACATGGTAGTGGAACCATGACATGGAATCAATGAAGGTGCTCGCATTCAAGTTGCTAAACATAATGAAACTGTTAAACAAAACAGGGCCTTCCTAAACCACCTTATTGATGTGACATCCTTGCTTGGCCGTCAGGAGCTGTCATTTAGGGGACATGATGAGAGTAGTGAATCATCCAACAAGGGGAATTACAGAGAGTTCACAGAAAAATTACCTAAATATGACTCTGTCCTGTCCACACAATTCGAGTCCTCAACTGTGTTTTCTGGTATTTCACACACTATTCAAAATGACTTTATCTCTGCTCTTGCAGCCACCATTTCTGATCAGATCAGAGATGAAATTCAGGATGCTCCCTTTTGTGGATGGCAGGTGGATGAAACTACTGATATATCCTGCCGTGCCCAACTCTCTGTCATTGTTCGCTATGTGGATAGTGCAGGTAAAATTCAGGAGCCCTTCATTGGATTTTTTTATGTTTCTGGGGGGCGAGATGCTCAGTCCGTTTTTGATGTATTAAATGAGAACATGCAGGGCTAAAACTTTAAGGATAAACTTGTGGCACAGACCTATGATGGGGCTGCTGTCATGGCTTCAGCTCTCAATGGTCTGCAGGCCAAAGGGAAAGCAATAGCCCCCAGTGCAATGTTTGTGCATTGCTATGCACACAGACTGAATCTGGTACTGTCACAGGGGGCCAAATGCTTGCCTGAGTGCAGAATATTTTTTGCATCACTCTCTGGGTTTGCCATATTTTTCTCAAAATCCACAAAGAGGACGTCTTTTCTGGAGTCTGCAGGCTGCTCAAGGTTGCCCAGAAATGCTCCTACTCGATGGAATTTCACATCACGGATAGTGAGCACTGTGGCAAACAATTATGATGGCCTCATGCTAACATTTGATAACATCATTGCAGATACGACAATGGATGATGATACACTGGATTGTCAAAGGCTTCGTGAGGAAACTGGAGGATTTTTAGTTTGTGTTCATGTTGTACGCATATGAACAAATCTTCTCTGAGACTGATGTGGTCTTTGATATTGTCCAGCAGAGAGCGATGGATGTTCTTTGAACATCCTGGAAGAAAAGAATTGAGTCTCTTCTTGCATTTGTCAAAGAGAAGAGGTCAGAGGGGGCTTTCCAAGCTGTTTATGCCAAAGCAGCAGATCTCACATCAGACCCAAGAGATGAGCCCATGAGAAAGCGCCGTCTGACCAAATTGCAGGATCCCCAAGAGCGCTACAGAAATCTGTACATGGCCATCCTTGATAAGATTTGGAGCAGATTCCTCAACATTTTTCAAATTTGGAAAGTATGCTTTTCTTTATTAGTTTTTAGTAATTAGTCAATCCAGGGAAATTTGATGACATGAGACAAGCATTTCCAGAGGAGGCCTTCCAAAGTGTACTGAAAAGTTATGTGTAACAAGTTCAATAACAATGGAAGAAAGGAGGCGGGGTCTGCGTGGCTGAGAAACGTAAGCAATACTTTATTTATAGCTCACTTCCGGGTATTCAACTTCCGGCATCCAACATTCACTGTGTTTATATTCCTCTCTCTCAGAGTACGATTCGTTTCTATAGTCCTGGAGTCCACTCCTCGAGGCTTCTCCTTTGGTCCGTTTCTCAGCCGTCTCTCTCTCCCTTTTCTCTTCCTCCTTCGTGCCTTAAATGCGTCTCCTCGCCAATTACTAGAACGAGAAGCAGGTGATTTCACTATAGCGTTGATCTGCTTACTCACCGTCATTCTCCCGACACGCCCTCTCTCCGCAGACCGTGCTAAACCACGCCCCCCTTGCCACATACCTCCACCGCCCGACTCAGGCCGAGGCTCCATCCGGCCTGTAGCCTCGTCCCCCCCCCCTCCGGGAGAGAAAGTCGGCCACCGCCATCTGAGTCCCCGGCCTGTGGATCACCTGGAACTTGAATGGTTGTAAAGCAAGATACCAACGAGTGATCCGCGCGTTGGTGTCCTTCATGCGGTGGAGCCATTGGAGGGGCGCGTGGTCCGAGCAGAGCGTGAACTCCCGCCCCAGGAGATAATAACGGAGGGTGAGGACCGCCCAAACATTCCTTCTCGATGGTGCTGTACCTCATCTCAGTCCGTGACAGTTTGCGACTGATGTACAGCACCGGGCGATCCTCCCCCTCCATCTCCTGGGACAGGACCGCGGCCACGCCCCTGTCCGAGGCGTCAGTCTGCAACAGAAAAGGGAGAGAAAAATCGGGAGAGTGCAATAACGGCCCGCCACACAGAGCAGCCTTCACCTGGGTAAACCCCTGCTGACACTGCTCCGTCCATTGGTTCCCCCTTTTTAGTGAGGTCAGTCAGCGGGCTGGTGAGGTCCGAATAATTGGGTACAAACCGTCTATAATATCCCGCCAGCCCCAGGAACTGCCGCACCTCCTTTTTGGTCTTGGGTCTCGGGGCGGTTGCATCGCTGCCGTCTTATCAATTTGGGGACGCACTTCCCCGTGACCCAAGTGGAAGCCCAGATACCTTACCTCCACTCGCCCAACTGCACACTTCTTCGGGTTAGCCGTCAGCCCCGCCCTCCTCAGCGAACTCAGGACCGCTCTCAAGTGCTGCATATACCGCTGCCAATCATTACTGTATATAATGATGTCATCGAGATAGGGTGCGGCATATGTCGCGTGGGGTCTGAGAATACGGTCCATGAGATGCTGAAAAGTAGCTGGGGCTCCGAATAAGCCGAACGGAAGTGTGACGAATTGATGCAAACCGAACGGCGTAGTAAAGGCTGTTTTCTCTTTGGATAAGGGAGATAAGGGGATCTGCCAATATCCTTTCGTCAGATCCAATGTCGAATAAAAACGAGCCGTGCCCAGCCGGTCAAGTAATTTGTCAATTCGAGGATAGTCATTGGAGTCATTCGCATTGGATAGTCCCACAATGACCAATGCAAATCGATGTCCTCGTGCAGATCGCTCTAACGGCCCGATCAGGTCCATACCAATTCGCTCGGAGGGGACCTGAATAAGAGGAAGCGGGCACAATGGTGCCCTTGGAGTGGCCGGTGGATTTACCAGCTGGCATTCAGGACAAGACGCGCACCACCTGCGCATGTTCTCGTGAATGCCCGGCCAAAAAAAACGGGTCGTTAGGCGATTTATCGTTGTGGATTGTCCCAGGTGTCCCGCCATTGGATTACAATGAGCCGCCTGGAAAAGCATTTCCCGACGGCTTTTTGGTATGACCAACTGGGTTGTATCCTGCTTTGACTGAGTGTCCTGGGTCACTCGATACAACCGTTCTTTTAAAATAGCGAAATATGGGAAGGTGAGCGGTTGCGTAGGATGGAGAAGTTGTCCGTCGATCGTGCGGACCTGATCAAACGCATGTTTAAGCGTCTCATCCTGAGACTGCTCCAGAGGAATATCTTCGCCCTGGGAGAGATTTCTTCTCTCCACAGCGCTCCGTTCCTCTGGGGCCGCCGTCAGAGGTCCCGGTTCCACCTCTCCCATCTGCGCGACCGCCCCTCCCATCGCACTTGGTTTCGCCCAGAAACATCCGCACATAAGTGTCCCAATAATATCGGAAATAATGGCCAATTCGTTCCCAAAATTAGCGGATGCCGGAGGTGCTCGTTAACAGCCACCTCTACACTATGTTTTTGTCCCCGGAATTGTATAGTCAAGGGCACCAAAGGGTAGTTCACCACGTCCCCGTGTACACACCTTACCTTAACCCCGCGGCTCGTATGGCCCCGGCCATCAGCCATCTGCGGCAGGCATCCCGGAGCTGGTGAGCGAAAGCAAAAGGCTGGGAACGCTCCCCGAATTCCAGGGATCGGAACCGCTGTCGGTGCTGCTCAGGACTCCGGCCCACCCGCTGGAGGATTGCCTTCTTGAGGTCCGCGTATTGGAGCAGATTCGCCACCGGAAGTTGTTGGGCATCCATCTGGGCTTCTCCAGACAGAAGTGGGATAAGGCGGGCTGCCCAAGCGTCCGGCTGCCATCCGGATAGCTCCGCGGACCTCTCGAACAAGTCCAAGAAGGCTTCCGGCTCGTCCTGGCCTCCCATCTTGTGCAGCGGCACCGAAGGGAATGTAGCCGATGGAGAAGAGCCTCTCTCCTGGCCCAACCAGCTCCGGAATGACTCGCGGTCCTCCTGTTGGGTCTGGATGAGAGCCTGGAAACGTCTCTTCTGATCTTCTCGAAGACCCAACAGGGCCTGATGATGTTCCTGATGGAGACCAGCGAGTGACGAAATAACTTCCGCAAACGGCGATCCTGGCGGGGTCTGCATGGTGGCGGCTCCTTCCTTTCTTCCCGGGTTTCGGCACCAGTGTAACAAGTTCAATAACAATGGAAGAAAGGAGGCGGGGTCTGCGTGGCTGAGAAACGTAAGCAATACTTTATTTATAGCTCACTTCCGGGTATTCAACTTCCGGCATCCAACATTCACTGTGTTTATATTCCTCTCTCTAAGCGTACGATTCGTTTCTATAGTCCCGGATTCCACTCCTCGAGGCTTCTCCTTTGGTCCGTTTCTCAGCCGTCTCTCTCTCCCTTTTCTCTTCCTCCTTCGTGCCTTAAATGCGTCTCCTCGCCAATTACTAGAACGAGAAGCAGGTGATTTCACTATAGCGTTGATCTGCTTACTCACCGTCATTCTCCCGACACGCCCTCTCTCCGCAGACCGTGCTAAACCACGCCCCCCTTGCCACATTATGGCCATCACTTTGATTCAGGGAGACTGAGGTCTGAACTTCAAGTCCGGTTTTCAGATCAGGACTTGCAGAGTAACAGGGGAAAGCTGTGTGATTACTTGGTGTTCCTTAAAGACATGGAGTTGGATAGTGCAATGCCTCAGCTTTACAAACTATTCTCATTAGTGGCAACAATTGGAGCTACATCTGCAGGTGTAGAAAGGAGCTTCTCCTGTTTAAAGCGGCTCAAGTCCTACAGCCGTATCACAATGGGCCAAGGCCGTTTAAGCAGCCTAGCTCTGCTGGCCATTGAGAGGACACTGGTCAAGTCACTGGAAAAGACGCCTAGTTAGTACGACAGGGTTACAGAGCATTTTCTTGAAAAGGAACGTAAGGCAGAATTTACATATAAATAAATGGACAATTTTTATGATTTAGACCGAAAATGAGCTTCCCCTCTTTAAAAGATCAGCAGCCGCCACTGGCACGTTGAGGAATGTAATACAATAGAAGTTCATTCAAATACTGTGGCGCTAGACCATGTAGGGCTTTATAGGTAATAAGCAAGATCTTAAAGTTAATGCAATGCTTTATAGGTAACCAGTGCAAGGTTGACAGAACCGGGGTTATATGCTCATACTTTTTGTACATGTAAGAACTCGAGCTGCCGCGTTTTGAACCAGTAGCAGTTTTTGTAATAGGCCTGCAGGGCAACCACCTAAAAGTGCATCACAGTAATCTAGTCTTGATGTCATGAATGCATGAATTAATTTCTCTGCATCTGACAGTGACAGGATATGACGTAGTTTAGACATATTCTTAAAATGGAAAAATGCAATTTTGCAGGTGTTGGCGACATGGCTCCCAAAGACAGATTACAATCGAATACAACACCAAGATTCTTAGCTGACGACGAGGATTTTATGGAGCATCCGTGAATAGTTAAGCAGTATTCTTGGTTGTTACGTATGGCGTTTTTTGGTCCAGTAAGTAACACTTCTGTTTTGTCTGAGTTCAGTAGTAAAAAATTGTTACTCATCCAGTTTTTTAAATCAACTGTGCATTCCTTTATTCGATGGAACTGCTGGGTTTCATGTGGCTTCGAGGAAATATACAGTTGAGTATCATCAGCATAGCAGTGAAAGCTAATTCCGTGTCGCTTTATTATATCCCCTAGAGGTAGTATATATGATGCAAAGAGCAGAGGCCCTGAGACTGAGCTCTGTGGTACACCGTACTGGACTTGCGATCTGTGATTTGCGGGACACATCATTGTTTATTACTACAAATTGAAAACGGTCAGATAAATAAGACTTAAACCATTTCAATGCTATTCCATTAAAGCCGACGTACTTTACTAGTCTGTATGTATTTATAATTTGTAACTCTGATCAAAGCAGTCTCTGTACTGTGACATGCTCGTGTCACGGGCCGGGGTGGGGGCGGAACCCAAGTCGCACACCACCAGTACCAACCACCGCTCTCTTCCAGATGGCAGTCTTTCTGTTCCCACTGACAATCTCCTAGTCAGCCAGCTTGTATAGTCGTGCCCACTCGCTCCCTTCGCTCGTGTCTGTCACGTCCTGTTCCTCTCCCCCGAACACTCCGTTTTAGATCCTCTCAGCCCTGCTTTTATATCCATTCTAACAGGCCCGTCCTAATCGCCGACCTGGCGGACTCTAATTCGATGCAGCTACCGCAATTTCCCTTTATTTACTTTTCCGAGCGGCCATGACAATGTCGTTCGCCCGGAAGTATGCCCCCAGGGAAACACACGCTGTCATTTTTAGTTCCGCCTTCGGCACCCGGTGACACTCGAAATCCAGAATGGTATTCTTCATTAATGTCATTCCGTTGGAGGAAGGAGCATAACTGAGTTGAACATACTTTTTCAAGAACTTTAGATATAGACGGTAAATTCGATATAGGTCTGTAATTCCCTAGTTCTCTTCGGTCGGGTTTGGGTTTTTTGACAAGGGGCCTTATAACAGCCACCTTAAATGCTTTAGACACATGTCCTGATGTCAGAGATGAGTTAATAATACTAAGAAGAGGATCAATAATTTCCGGGAGCATTTCTTTCAGAAGTTTTGTAGGTATAGGGTCTAGCACGCATGTTGTTGATTTGAAATGTCTTCACTCCGCTGAACGATTTTTACATCATCCACATTTATACCGTAAAATAGTATTATATGTAAAGTAAGATTACGAAGGTGAGTGGGTCCTGACACATGTTGACTAACGCCCATGGAGTTAAGTGTGTCTTTGAAAGACATTCCCAAGGCATCTGTAACATTTTCTACATGGATGTTAAAGTCACCAACGACAAGGACCCTATCTGCGGCCAGTACTAGTTCTGATAAGAACCCACCAAATTCTTTAATAAAATCTGTGTGATGCCCTGGAGGCCTATATACAATAGCTAGAATAAATTTAAAAAATGTTTTGTACTTAGTATTAGCTGTTGATACTTGAAGTGCCATGACTTCAAAAGAATTGTATTTAAAATTAGACTTCTGAGAGGTGATAAAAGAATTATTGTGAAGTGCAGCGACACCTCCCCCTCTACCTTTTAGAGGGTGCTCGTGTTTATAGTAATAATCTTGGGGAACGGATTAATTTAGAGTGATATAATTTCATATGTATCATGTCTTATGTGGTATTAATAATTTCTGTGGTTCCAATTAATGTTGCTATGTAAACTACATCTGATGCAGCAGTCAACAGAGTACAACTCGTTTCGTTTATGGGACATGTTTCTTAGAGTCTGTCAAAACTTTTGTTGAGAGGGTAGGGTGGGCTATATGTAATAGTTTGTTACTAAACGAGGAAGACGATTATTATATAATTGCACAACACACAGTTAGCTGCTTCAAATAGGTAGACACCTGCCTGAATGCCATTAGAATAACAGATACATGAGCCCTCATTGTACAGTTATCCACACATGAGTAAAAGCAATAGTTTCTATCTGAACAGGCTTATGTATGCTGTAAATAAAACGTTCCTGTTTGTGCGTAATAAAAAGAGAATTTGTGCTGTATTTCTTGCAATGTGAGTTGATATGTTGTTTCCTAAAGCAGAGTTAGTGTTTTCATAAAACTCTCTCACACTTAAATCATTTTATTTAGCTCAGTTAATTGTAACAAAAATTACGTAACAGAGTGCTGATAAGATTGATTTTTAATTCAATAAAGATCAAATGTATTATATAAAATGTCGATGATAGTTGATATGTTGTGATAGCACACAAGTTCTGAGCATTGCCGTAATTGGCCTGCGGAAGGATCTTGGGTTGTGTTGATGTCGTTGCTATAGCAACAGACAAAGCGCCTCATTCTGCTGAGGAACTTCGGCGAATGCAGTTCGTATTTTTTATGCATTTAAACGGCATAATTTTTGAATAACGTCATAGTTTTATTTTATTTGGCAGCGTATAATGCGTAATGCGCGGTCCGCGTCGCGAGGTACCGGCAGTCACACAGCTGTGGGGCTGCTGCGCGCGCTCTGGAAAAGATACGAGCATCACTGCACGCAGACTGACAGCTGTCCATGCAAACTGCTTAAAGAAGACATTTTCCTGCAAATCGAAAAGCAACAGACTCTCAAAAAGGTACTATTGTGTAGGATGGGGATCCATGTAAAAGTTACAAGTTTCGAAGAAGTTAGAAAAAATGCAGGCAAATTTTATAGACTTCATAGCGATATCAACTTGAGCACATTTGAGCCACTTCTTCGCATGCGAATTCAACTCACAACCTCTAATACACATTCAGAAAACACTTATTCAACTCACAATGTGTGTAAAAGGTTTTAGGACCATAAAGAAATTCCCGCATTAAAGCATAATTTTCGTGATATTAATACACATTTCTTTCGTTTTACTTTTAAGAGATTTATAATTCTCAACACCGATTACAAAAATGTAAAGATTTCACTGCATTTCTTGAAGAGCTTGAATAGGCCAAACTTTTTTCCTCATCTTAAAAAAATAAATTATTTTCAGTTTGGTAGTAAGAGTTTGGGAAGTAGGGTGTGCTTTATTGTGATGAAAAGGCAAACACATAATTTCTTCCCTTGAATTTTGTAATAAATTGTGTCCAAGACTTGCTGTTGACAGATGAATGAGATTCACTCATTGAGATTCATGCTATATTTTCTTTAGTTATGCAAATATTTCTTTTTCTCCCTTTTTTGTGTCTTCTTCGCTTGTAGATTACACTGTCATTTCCAGATTACACACCATCAGACTCCGTTTTGCCAAGCCTCCAGCCCCTGTTAATGGCTTTACGAGACGAACGTTACACACATGTAGAGGAGTTAAACATCAGGAAACTGTCTCTAGAACAAAAAGACATAGTTGAGCTGGTGAGAATCTATACTTTTTTTGTCATAATTCAATCATTTACCATTGTTTATTAGACCTGTTGCATGAAGCAAGTTGACCAAACTCTAAGTTATAGAGACTGTTTGTTTGAGTTTGTAAATGAAGAGAATTTTCAATGATATTATCAAGTCTGATGTCAAGTTTAACCCATGAGCTTGTGCACATGATAGTGTGATGTTTGCAGTGAGCAGTGTTGGGTAAATTACACTGAAAAAGTAATTAATTACTAGTTACTTATTACATATTCAAAAGTGTAATTAGATTACTGTACAAATTACTCTCTCCAAAAAGTATTAAGTTACTTATTACTAATTGCTTTCTCTATCCTACATCAACCTTGATTAGTTAAGTGATTCAAGGATAAACATGAAATGAAACATGCTCTTTCAATTCAAACAAATTTATAATATAAACTACATAAAGTACTCTTATTTACTGACCAAAGTATAACAAATATGAGAATTGTACATTAAAGCATTAATTTTAAAGTTAGACTTTGAAATTTGATGCCAATTCCACTATTGCACACACATATATTACACAGAGTATTAATTTTAATTACATCAAAAGTAACTGTAATTAAATTACAGGAAAAATACGAGTAATCCCTTAAATTACAGTAACTAATAACTTAGTCCCAATACTGGCAGTGAGTAACAGCAAATCTTGTGAAACTTGGACAGAGTCTGAGCGATTTACTTCTCTCAATAGAATCAAAAAGATTTTATTCTTCACTGAAAATCATTGTCATTCAAAGTCATTCTTTTGAAACAAATTCATCAAACTTGATTTCCGGACACAGCAAAAACAAACATTGACATAAATCGCTGGTTAACCATAGTACAATTTACCAAATTAATGATGTAGTTACGACTGTTTCCGTAAACAATAGTAACTTTGTCTGAGATCAATCGTCTGAACCAAGTTGATGATGCTATAAAGGTAGTGGAGAAATTACGTCTACTAACAAATACGTTCAGCTCGAATTATGTCAAATTCTTGCTGTAAATAACATACAATGCATTTAAGGATTACTTTTGTTATTCAATTTTTTTATCTGTTATTTTACTTCAGGATATTCAATTCATTTATAAGTGTCCTCTTATATTATTCGACCCAGGGATTACCCAGGGTCCTAGAGAACGCAGGCCATGCACATGCACACTTTAAAAAAAACAGCTCTTCTATTTTCTTGGCAAACTAAAATATGTAAATTGATTTTGTATGTATTTAGAATGATGTATATGGAATGCACTGCATGTTGCTTGCTTACTTTCATCAAAAGCTTGATGCATGTAAGTCATGTCATAATAGCCTAATAAGGAACAATGCTTCTAAACACGCCTGTAGACCTTTAGACCTGTAGTTCCAACCATGCAACATTGCGATGCTGCTCGTGATTGATTGTTGAAACAATATAGTTTGGGGAAACAGTTAACTATGCTGGAACGGCGGAACTTATTGCGACCATAATTGCTAATGAAGCTTTTGGGAAACGCACCCGTTAGTTAGGTGTGCAGCATCAAAAGGATCTTCTTATTCTCTTTAAAAAACACAATGTGTTTCTTGTCTTTAATTTCATCTATAAACAGTAATCACTTGCCATTTTATCATAACACTGGATCAACTCAGCTTTTGAAAGAGTTTTGAATTACACAACTTATTTAGGTTCCAGAATTCCTAAATGTTTTTTCTGTCATCTTGGCATTTTGTTAGAAAAAATGTGTTCAACAACAAGCATCTGCTCTCCCTCCAGTTCAGGTCTTTCAGTCACTCACATATTTATTTCTCAGTGGAACAGTATCCCAAGCTATGATTTTTTTAAATGCAATTAAATACAGTATCTTCTATAAACCAGAGACAATGTTCATTTTGTTGCAAAAAGTTTGGCCACTTGTGAGATCCCAGGAGTATTACATTAAATATAAAAATAAGATCTAATTATCACCATGGCGGTGCCATTGGTAGTTAACTGTTGGGCTGTATTTCCATCTAGAACCGCAGTACTTTGGAGAACACAGCAGGTTGTTAAACCCATGAATCCAATCCAATTCCCAAGGATTGGATTACAAACGTTCCAGCACTAAGTGACTAGTTACTTCTGCAGGAATTTGAGATAAACTTGAGAAAACTGATACAACACCTTTTCATTTTACTGCAAATTACATATAAATTATACAGTACGTGGACCTGTCAACAACTTTTTTTAACTTTTTGTTTCAGGCAATTTAACACCATTGTTAACATGTTTTATGTTTAGGTAAGAACAAAAAAGTAAGATCATTCTAATAAATGATATCTAATTTCTAAATCAATAAATAAATGCAGTCTCCCGGTGAGCAGGCCAACACTGCCCTGCTGTGGAGAGTAACCCAAACTCGCATGATTGAACCAGGCTCAGCCAGGAGGGCCAGATCCCCTCTGATGTGTCATAGCTGCACTCAAACTGCTGACATGTGATTTATGTTTTAGCATTTAATACCAAATATTGTAACTTCAGCATTAATAAGACAAATAGTCCGTCTTTGCTCTTGGTTGGGGTTGTATTGGTCTGAGCTGGGATGGTCTGATGGTCATATTTCTCTTGGCTGGTGGTGGAATTGCCTTAGATGGAGCTGGGATGGTCAGTCAGTCTGCAGCTGTAGCTGGCGTAATCTCAAATTGGGGATGGGCATCTGTCGGTCGTCTGCACATGGTGGAACTTCTTCCTACCTCGGGATGGGCCTCCCGAGGCAGAGGCAGAAAGAGAATAAAGAGAATGATTAGTGTAGCTGCTGTTCATTAACTATGCATTAAGTGAAGGCTTGGCTGAAAAGATGTGTCTTTAATTTAGATTTAAATTGGGAGAGTGTGTCTGACCCTCGAATAGTATCAGGAAGGCTATTCCAGAGTTTAGGTTCTACGTACGAGAAAGCTTGACCCCCTTTGGTGGATTTAGTTATTCTAGGTTTATCAAAAGTCCTAAGTTTTGAGATCTTAGAGAGCGTGATGGGTTGTAATGGGATAAAAGCTTGGTTAAGTAAGTAGGGGCTAAACCGTTTAAGGCTTTGTAAGTAATTAAAATAATTTTAAAATCAATAAGTACTTAATAGGTAGCCAGTGAAGCGATGATAAAACTGGGGTTATGTGATCGTATTTTCTTGACCTAGTAAGAACTCTGGCAGCCGTATTCTGAACTAACTGTAGTTTGTTTATCGATGATACAGGACAACCACTAAGTAGAGCATTACAATAGTCAAGTCGTGAGGTCACAAATGCATGAATAAGCTTTTCTGCGTCAGCAACACATAAAATATTTTGTAATTTGGCAACATTTCTAAGAAGAAGGTGGAAGAAGACTGTTTTTGTGATATTTGAGATGTGATTTTTAAATGACAGGTTGCCTTCTAATATAACGCCTAGGTCTTTGTAGTGGAGTAGGCGGGGCGAGACCGTGGTTCGAGATCGGTGAGTTATTGTGAATGAGCGCCACCTGTGCGGACACCGGGCTCGAATCATGTAGGAGATTAGGAGCATATAAGAGAACGAGCAACTGGACCGTCGAAGAGAGAGGACCGGGCCCAAACATGTTTTACGTTTGTATTTGTATTTATGTTTGTGTCGCTGGGGGTCGGCCGTGAGTGGCCGCTGGCTGTTGTTATTTATATTAAATCTTTATTTTAAATATCTGCCGGTTCCCGCCTCCTTCCTTCTCTACTTTGAATTTTGTTACAGTCTTTAACTGTATTTGTTGGAGTTACAGTGCAGCTTTCAATTTGCAGGTTGTATTCAGAGATATTCTGTTTACGTGATTTTGGTGCTATAAGTAATATTTCTGTTTTCCTAGAGTTTAAAAGGAGGAAATTACTAGTCATCAAATGTTTTATGTCTTCGATGCACTCTGCCAGTTTGGATAGCTTAAAGGAATCACCTGGTCTTGATGAGATATATAGGTGAGTATCATCTGCGTAACAGTGGAAGCTAATTCCATGTTTTCTAATAATGTTGCCGAGGGGCAGCATGTATATGGAGAAAAGCAAGGGTCCTAAAACCGATCCCTGAGGTAATTCATAATTTACTTGCGTAAGATTTGACGATATCCCATTTAAATGGACATATTGATATCTGTCTGTTAAGTAAGACCTGAACCATTGTAGTGCCTGTCCCTGAATACCGTTATAATTGTGTAAACGATCTACTAGTATTTTATGGTCTACAGTATCGAAAGCAGCACTAAGGTCAAGCAGGACTAAGAGTGAGATGTTACCTTTATCTGATGTAATAAGAAGGTCATTTGTAATTCTAACGAGCGCACTTTCAGTGCTATGATGCAGTCTAGAGCCAGACTGAAACTTTTCGTGCATGTCATTATTTTGTAGGAAGGTACACAGTTGAGTTGACACTACTTTTTCTACTATTTTAGACAAGTACGGGAGATTTGAAATCGGTCTATAGCTTCCAAGTTCATTGGGGTCTAAGTTTGGTTTTTTGATAAGAGATTTAATTACAGCCAGCTTAAAGGGTCCTGGGACATGGCCTAGATTAATTGACGAGTTGATAATGTTATAAATGGGCTAAATTGCAACAGGTAGTAACTCTTTTAATAAAGTAGTCGGAATGGGGTCTAATAAGCATGTTGTCGGTTTGGACGGTTAAATTAAATCTTCCTGATTTGAGCGTTAGTCAACATGTGTCAGGACCCACTCACCTTCGTAATCATACTTTAGATTTAATACTATCTTACGGTATAAATGTGGACGATAAATGTGGACGATGGCTGCAAATCAAACTCCTTGTTACAAATATGGTAGAATGATTACTTCAAATACCAAAGATGCGTTTCTCAATAATCTGCCTGAATTGTCTCAATTCTCTAGCATGAGTAAAAACGTTGAAGATCTTGACATTACTATTGAAAAATGTAACTCCACCTTCTCGGAAACATTAGACACAGTTGCTCCTCTACGTTTAAAGAAGATTAAAAATGGCAGCCCAACACTGTTGTATAATGAACACACTCAGGCTATAAAGAAAGCGACCTGGAAAATGGAGCGGAACTTTAAGAAAACTAATTTAGACGTATTTCGTATGGTGGAAGGATAGTACTCGAAAATACCGGAATACCATAAAAACGTCTAGATCCGCCTACTTTATAGAATAGAAGAAAACCAACACAGTGGCTAAATTAACAAACAAAAAAATTTTCAGCCACATCAGATTCTGATTATCAGCATAACAGTGATAAATTTATGAACTACTTCACTAGTAAAATCCAAGATATTAGAGAAAACATTATAACAATGCAACCAGAAGTGAAACACGCTGAACGAACTAACTACAGCACCCCTAAGGAGAAATCACAATTATTTTCTACCGTAGATGACGATGAACTGTCTAAAGTCATTAGATCATCTAAATCAACAACATGCATGCTAGATCCTATACCTACAAAACTACTGAAATAAATGCTCCCAGAACTTAAAGATCCTCTTCTTAGTATTATTATCTCATCTCTGACATAAGGACATGTGCCTAAAGCATTTAAGGTGGCTGTTATAAGGCCCCTTGTCAAAGAACCCAAACTCGACCCTAGAGAACTAGGGAATTACAGGCCTATATCGAATTTACCTTTTATATCTAAGGTTCTGGAAAAAGTAATTTCAACTCAATTATGCTCCTTCCTCCAAAGGAATGACATTAATGAAGAATTCCAGTCTGGATTTCGAGCGTGTCACAGTACAGAGACCGCTTTGATCAGAGTTACAAATGATCTGCTTTTTGCGTCTGACCGTGGCTGTATTTCGTTATTGGTGCTGCTAGACCTTAGTGCTGCATTTGACACCATTGACCACAGCATACTCCTACATAGACTCGAAAATTAACGGAATAGCATTGAAATAGTTTGAGTCTTATTTATCCGACCGTTTTCAATTTGTTGCAATAAACAATGAGGTGTCCCGCAAATCGCAAGTCCAGAATGGTGAACCAAAGGGCTCAGTCTTACGGCCTCTGCTCTTCGCATTATACATGCTACCTCTAGGAGATACTGTATAATAAAGCGACACAGAATTAGCTTTCACTGTTATGATGATGATACTCAACTTTATATTTCCTCGAAGCCTCATGAAACCCAGCAGTTCGATCGAATAAAGGAATGCATAGTCGATTTAAAAAACTGGATAAGTAAAATTTTTTTACTACTGAACTCAGACAAAACAGAAGTGTTACTTACTGGACCGAAAACCGCCATACGTAACAACCAAGAATACTGCTTAACTACTGACGGATGCTCCATAAAATCCTCGTCGTCAGCTAAGATTCTTGGCGTTGTATTCAATAGTACTCTGTCATTTGAGAGCCATGTCACCATCACCAAATTGCATTTTTCCATTTTAAGAATATATCTAAACTACGTCATATGCTGTCACTGTCAGATGCAGAGAAATTAATTCATGCATTCATGACACCAAGACTAGATTACTGTAATGCACTATTAGGTGGTTGCCCTGCAGGCCTATTACAAAAACTCCAACTGGTTCAAAACGCAGCAGCTCGAGTTCTTACACGTACAAAAAAGTATGAGCATATAACCCAGGTTCCCTTTCTGTCGGTCTCTCGACGTTGTGTCGAGAACGACAGATGGGGTTCGCCCTATCTGTCGTTCTCGACACAACGTCTCGTTCCCTCCATCAGGGAACTGAGGTTACATACGTAACCAAGACGTTCCCTTTCTGTCGGTCTCTCGACGTTGTGTTGAGAACGACAGATAGGGCGAACCCCATCTGTCGTTCTCGACACAACGTCTCGTTCCCTCCATCAGGGAACTGAGGTTACATACGTAACCAAGACGTTTTGTTAGCCTTGCACTGGTTACCTATAAGATTAGATTAGATTCAACTTTATTGTCATTACACATATACAAGTACAGTGTAACGAAATGTAGTTTAGGTCTAACCAGAAGTGCAATTAGCAAGTGCAGGATATACAGTGTGAATAAATACAGATTACAATATTAGGAAAATACTATACAATGGCCATGTACTATGAAAATATGACAGTCGGTATGTACTATGAACAATATAGACAGAAGGCTATATACTGTGAACATTAATGTACAGGTGGTTATGAACAGATAACAATATAGACTATACAATAGTGCAAGTGATTTGAGTGTGCATTAGTTACAGACATTAGCTATTAAAGTTACAGTGCAGTAGATGAGTTGATGCGGTTATTAAAGGTACAGTGCAGTTAGTCTAGATTTATAAGATCTATAAAGCATCGCATTAACTTTAAGATCTTGCTTATTACCTATAAAGCCCTACATGGTCTAGCGCCGCAGTATTTGAGTTATTTTCTATTGAATTACAGTCCTCCACGTGCATTACGCTCTCAGGTGTCCTGTCAGTTGGTAATACCTAGAATTTCAAAATCAAGTGCAGGTGGTAGATCCTTTTCTTATCTAGCGCCTAAACTTTGGAATATTCTTCCCTGCACTGTCGGGGAGGCGGACACACTCTGTCAGTTTAAATCTAGACTAAAGACGCATCTTGTTAATCTTACATACATTACACTTCCATAATATTTAATCCTCAGAGGATGTAGGCTGCATTATTTAGGAACCAGGAACACATCCAACAACAAATGATGTACTGTTGCATCAAAGAGTGCAGAACAGTACTCTACTCTCAGCCAGTCTCGTCTCTTTGTTCCAAGGTTACCGCAGGATGCAGCTCATGCCCAGACCTGATGGCAGAGCTGAGAATGAGAAGTGGTGACCTGACAAGAGCTGAGATGATAGAGCTGGATAAAGGACGCGGCCAATTGACACGATTTCACTACAAAATTTCATATGCTATTAGATTGTTAATGATAATCTTAAATCTATTATTGATCTTATTAGTTAGTTTATTTATTTTTTATTTAGCGTTGTTGTGCAAGCACTGTTGAGCTTGTGCATAGGCAGCAGCTTTTGCCAGAGGGGAGCTGGAATCCCCTGGTTGGTCCTGGGTTCTCCTAAGGGTTTTTTTCTCGATTGGACTTTTGGGTTCCTCACCACCGTTTGCATATTGTTTTGCACTATTTGCCTGGACGGGGGGGCTGCTTTAGAATTCAGAAGTTTTACATAATTAATATTGCATATAGGAATTTATAGTGCGTTTAATTTTTGACCTGTGGTTCTCTCTCCTTTATCTCAAATGTGTGCTTTTACTGTGCATGTGTGCGAGTGTGTTTGCGTGTGTGCGTCTATGTCAATGTGTATAAGTATGTATGCATATTGTGTGTGTGGAGAATTTGTATGTCTGTCTTTTGTGTTTTCACCTTTTTCTTGTTTTTACATGTATATGCCTTTAGTTGTTTTTCTTGTATTCAATGTGACTCATGTACAGCTGCTTTGTAACAATGAAAATTGTAAAAAGCGTGATATAAATAAAGTTGAGTTGAGGTAGTTGAAATACATTTTATTTGTATTTTAGTTAACTGAAAAATATTTCACTCAACTCAACTCAACTCAACTTTATTTATATAGCGCTTTTTACAATTTTCATTGTTACAAAGCAGCTGTACATGAGACACATTTAATACAAGTATGAATTCTAAAGCAGCCCCCCCCGGCCAGGCAGATAGTGCAAAACAATATGCAAACGGTGGTGAGGAACCCAAAACTCCCATCGAGAAAAAAAACCTCAGGGGAACCCAGGTTCACCAGATGTTTCAGTGTATTGTACAGTAAATATTCTTGCTGTTCATCATCTCCCTTGCTTACTCCAGCTTTAATCCTTCTTCATTGTAAAAAAACATGACATTTTACAGATTTTTTTGTTAATTTATTTTCCACGTAAAATGTTAAATCATAGAATTTTATTTTTTTCTTACTATATTTTTTTATGTAATTTTTTAAAATATGGTAAAAACCATAAAATTACAGATAAAGACAGCAAGTTACAAGGGAAAAAATGTTTTACAGTACAAACTTCTTATATTTTAAAATAAAATATTATGATTAATTAATTTGATTAGAAATGATAATAATCACATCAGATTACCTAAACCAAATAAAAAACGAAAAGAAGTAGAATAGGGTTGTGTTAATATTGCTTTTTATTGTAAAATGAAGGTAGCTTAAAGGGGATTCATATTTTTAGTTTCCTTTACTACAACTCCAACTATAATTTAACACAAAAATATGCAGAAAAACATAATGATAGCTGAATCTAGATAAGTAGAAGCTGTTAAGTTACCTTCTGCAACTAATTTTTAAGCAATTTGGCAAAAACGACTTATTTGATCAAATTGTTATTTTTTAAGAGCTTATATTCACAAGTTTGCAAACTTTGCATTACACACCTTACCCGACCTTCTTTTTGTTTAAAAGAAATGACGCATGTATGGTAACCACTGAGTTGTCATGGAAGAGCACCTTTGACAATGAAAAATCTTTCGACACACCTATTACTACGACAGTTTTTTTCTGAAATACGGTCAAAAACTATAAAGTATAGAAATAGAAAACCACATTCCATTCCATTTTCTACCGCTTATCCGAACTACCTCGGGTCACGGGGAGCCTGTGCCTATCTCAGGAGTCATCGGGCATCAAGGCAGGATACACCCTGGATGGAGTGAGAAAACCACATTTACAAGGAAAAGTGGGAAAACAATTAAAAATATATATATCCGTATATCCTATAATTCTACAGGGGAAAAAAATATCTTACGGTATGTTTCTGGTTCATTTTCTGTTGGTCTCTCGACGTTGTATCGAGAACGACAGATGGGGTTCGCCCTTGAGAACCAATCAACTGTGATTACTATAGAAAAGGCCAATGAAATTTGGCGAATGAAATTTGGCGAATGAAATTTGGCGAATTAAATTTGGCGAATTAAATTTGCATGCCGGGCTCCGCCCCTGGATATCCGGTATAAAAGGAAGCCGGCGTGCAGCATTCACTTACCGTTTTGTTCTTCAGAGCCTTCGCTCATGACTACGAACAGAACGAATTCAATGAATTCTTCTTCTATTACTTTGCCGGATCTACGACGTGTTGCAGCGGATCGTCCCTACCAGCAGCGACCTTCCCCTGGGCGTCTCGCCGGTTCCGGAGGTGTTAGAGATTTTTTCTAAAAAAGTCCTTTTCAGGACTGACTGAGCAATCTCCAGCGCGGCATGTCCCGCTGTTCTCTTGGGTGCGGCACCCTCATCGAGGAGGGGGATGGACACGATCGCTACCAGCCACCATTTCGTCTGCTACCTGGGCTGTGACATCTGTGGCTACGGCCCTGATGACCACCCACGTAGCAGCGATAGTGATATGGGGAACTCTGCCAACGTAAACCCGCCAGCCAAGTGCTCACGGGCCGATTGCACCCCGATTCGCTCTTCTAAACGTTCCCAAACCGGCGGTGGCATACCGTCCGGATCCTCACGCACACACTCGGAAACGATGTGTGACGTAGATGAGATGTGACGCAGCATCGCTCCACCCCCAGTGGTCGAGTTCAGAAGGAAGCAGAAGTGATGTCATCCGTGATAACCCGGGGATACCTTGTGCAGAAGAGTGACAACCAGGAAGTCCGCTTTCTTGATGCACCCATCTCACAGGGTGGGTTGTTGGTAACACCATCGAGTACTGCGCTCAGCAGTTTTTGACGGTGAAGCAGACAGTGGTAATTACCCAAATTTTTTCACGCCCCGACTCGGCCGCCTACAGGCCTCCGAGATCTCACGTGACGTCTGCTTCCCTGCAACCCAGGACCCTCTCGAGAAGGGACACTGACGGGAAAAACATCGGGCCCGAACCTTCACAGCCACGGCTCTGATCGGTCGGTACGGGACGACTCCTGCCTCGTCACCAAAGCCGGGCCCTTTTCAGGGCTTGGGGCCCACTTCCTCGCAGAGTTTTCTGTTCTCCCCGGGTGTACTTGCAGCCTATCGCACACTCCACTGGACTGTGCACGGCAAACCGACCTCACACCCTGGCGAGGCGTGAGGTCGTACACATACGACAGCTGTCACCACTCTCAAACCGACAGTGCGTGCCATCGTCCTGCCAGGCAGGTAAAAAGGTGGAGCCAACCTTCACTCTAGAGACCCCCGCGACATGGTTAGCTCCACCAGCCGACGAACCCTCCCGTGAGAATGATGAAGTAGACCGTCCCCTTGGCCACCCTGTCACAGTCCCTGGGAGCTTGAGAGCTGCCCATACTGTCTCGCTGGCAAATGAGGGCGGTCCGTCTTGGTTACTCGATCCAGTTCGCCAGAGACTCTCCCAAGTTTCGGGGCATCATCTCTCCCTCTGTCAGAGGGAGGGACGCCTCCGTACTTCGGGTAGAGGTCACCACCCTTCTGGCCAAACAGGCATCGAGTTCGTCCCTCAAAACGAAGATGTTCAGTGGGTCACGACCGGCACTTCACCGTTCCCAAGAAAGACGGCGGGTTGCCCCCAAAGGTCTGCGTACCCTGAACAGAGCACCTTCACAAGCTGCCATTCAGGGTACTCACACAGAGGTGCGTCCTGACATCTATCAGGTGTCAGGATTTGTTTGTGGCAATCGACCTGAAGGACGCTTACTTTCATGTTCCCACGGTTCGCATGCGAGAGGCGGGCATATCAGTACAGAGTCCTCCCTTTCGGTCTGTCCCTGTCTCCGCTGTCTTCACGAAGATCGTGGAAACCGCAAGCGGGTACTAAACTATCTCAGCAACTGGCCTATCTTGGCACACTTGTGAGATGTGTTATGTACACAAAGGGACCTGGTGCTCCGGCACCTAGATCAATTGGGACTCCAGGTCAACCAAGAGAGGGGCAAGCTCTCCCCAGTGCAGAGCATCCTCTCTCTCGGTATGGAACTCAACTCTGTCACCATGTCGGCGCACCTGTCTGCAGTATGCGCCCAACCAGTGTTGAACTGTCTGAAATGAACATTTTAGGCAGACAGCGGTCCCCCTGAAATAATTCAAAGACTCCTGGGACACATGGCGTCCTCACGGGTTAATACCCCTCGGGTTGATGCACATGAGACCTCTCCAAAACTGGTTTCAGAGTCGAGTTCCGAGGAGAGCGTGGCACACCGGCAGCAGGGACATGGTGATGACGCCCTGCTTCCGACGCACCATAACCCCTAGTCTTCCATGACATTTTCGACGGACTCAGGTCCCTCTGGGCAGGTAATGAGACAGGTCGTGGTGATGACTGATGTCTCCCTGCAGGGGTGCGGTGCAGTGTGTAACGGGCACGCAGGCGGGGCGTTGGACGAATATCATTTGCCAAGGGTTGTGGGCTTTGCTACTTGCACTGAGCAGGCTACGGCCTCTCGTGCGAGACAAGCACGTGGTGGTCCAAGGACAGCACTACAGCTGTAGTGTACACAGATCGTAAGGGTGGCGTTCGCTCACAGCAGCTAACACAACTTGTTCTTCCGCCCCGGGATGGGCGGAAGCACACCTTCCCCCCCCAGGAGCCTCCTTGCACAGACGCTCCTTGCACACCACACCGGTCTAACCGCACTTGGCTTCAGAGCTGATGCTGTGGACAGCGACTCCCCCTGAACCATTCCCCTGACAGAGGACCTGCTCTATCAGGGGAGGGACACGTTCTGTCATCCCAGATCAGACCTCTGGAACACCCATGTCTGGTCTCTAGACGGGACGAGAAGATCCTGAGATGGCTTCTCCCCCTCTATGGAAACTCTAACGTTATCTTGAGACCCAGGCCCGGATGCGTGCCCAAGAAGTTCCCACTACTCCCTCCGGGGCCAAGTGGTGAACTTGCAGGCGCTCCCCATAGGGGAGGAAGACCCAACCCGATCAGTGTTGTGTCCAGGACGCTCTGAAGCTCTGACCAGCTCCGTGTCTGTCGGAGGACAGCACAAGGGAAAGGCTGTCTCCAAACAGAGGCTGGCGCACTGGGTCGTGGACGCCGTTACGACGGCATTCTGATCTCAGAATCTCCCATGCCCTTTGGCAGCGAGGGCTCACTCCACACGGAGTTTAGCCACCTCCTGGGCCCTGGCCAGAAGCGCCTCTCTAGCAGACATCTGTAGAGCTGCGGGTTGGGCTACGCCCAAACACCTTCGCAAGGGTTAACAACCTTCGTGTAAACCCGGTGTCAGCCCACGTCCTGCGTGGCGACATGTAGGACTGGCATCCGGGGGGGCGTATGCCTCCGAAAGCACCGTTCCACCCTCTAACAGGTTGGGTCAGTGTGCAATCTACCTTTTCTTCTTACCCAAACACATGGCTAGAAACTGGTACCTCTCCAACCTCCCTTCTTACCCAGACACTAGTTAAGAATAGGCATTCCATCCATCACTAAGCATGCACCCCCTTGGGGGCTGGCTTGGCAGAGCAGCCTTCCCCCTTAGGCCGGGATACCATGTGAGCTATCACAGAGAGCTCTAACCGGACCTAGTGCTACCGGACGTCTGTAACACCCCCTCCGTGGGCTGTTCCGTCTGATGTATCCTCATGAGAATGGTTCCCACTCCTGGTAACCCATGAGCTTCCCCAGGTGGACCTCCACCTCACGGTTAACTACCCAGTCTGCACGTTCCATGCGTTCTCCTCCAAGGACGAGACCATACCTATATCCACCATATTCCTCCCCACGGGTAGGAGGTGGCCTCTGCAGCGCTTCTCTGATTAAGAGTTGCGCTCACCCGGTGTAAACCTAAGCCGGACGGCCTCTCGCCAGTAGAGAGCTAAGGCCCTGTCCGTGAAAGGTTACCGGTCAAGGCTGTACCCATCTCTCTCCAAGAAAGCTCTGGAACCCCCCGACCACCACACTGGAAGGTTACAGTTTCGCGAAAGCATCGAGCTGACACGCCCAGGCTTGTTATCGTTGCTTCGCTACAGATTGTGAGGCGATACAGCGTTGTGGCATTTTCCATAGGCAACCCCATCTGTCGTTCTAGACACAACGTCTGCTGCAGTCGTGAGAGGCTCTTAGGCTCTTCAGAACAAAAGGTAAGTGAATGCTGCATGCCGGCTTCCTTTTATACCGGATATCCGGGGGCGGAGCCCGGCATGCAAATTTCATTCGCCAAATTTCATTGGCCTTTTCTATAGTAGTCAGAGTTGATTGGTTCTCAAGGGCGAACCCCATCTCTCGACACAACGTCTCGTTCCCTCCATCAGGGAAGTGAGGTTACATACGTAACCAAGACGTTTTCCAATTTACAGAAACAAAGTTTTTTACAGTGTAGAAGCATGGCCTTGTAAACTAACAGTACTGTTTAGCATGTTGACAAAATTCTATATGCTCTCCTACTTGTTGTCGCTTTGGATAAAATCATCTGCCAAATGAATAAATGTAAATGTACAGTATGTGTGTTGTTTTAACAGTGTCTTCTGTTGGAGAGGGGGGGAAGAACAGTATATCCCATCAGATTACTGGAGCTCGTCGATTGTAAACACAGTGACTGGTATCTGGAAAGACTCGGAAAGGCCGTGAAGAGCAGCTTTATCACCACACTCTGCCTGGACTACACACAGTGAGTGAACAAGTGATTTACTGATCAAGTGTATGAAAGCATTGAAACATAGGAAGATTGTATGTGTATATTGTTTATGTATAAGAATATTGTAACCAAGTGTATGCCAGTTATCAGACTTAACATGTTATTGGGTGACGGTTTTGGTAAGGTGTCTGATTGGGGCAACTATGGGATTTTTTCGCCCCTGCAGAACCGAAAATAGAAAGGAGTCTAGGATAGCAATAGGTGTGCTCCATTGGTTTTAGAACATGGCCACATGTTTTTAACTGCTGTGTAAAACAAATATCTTTCTGCTGATTATATTGTTTCTCGCCGTGTTTTCTCCTGTAACTTCTCAAGAGGGACTGTTCTCTCCGACACAACACTGAAGTGATCTCCAACGCTGATCTGAAGATCAAAGGTCATGAAACATTTAGACAGCTCTAAAGAGATCTGAAAGTCAAGGCTTACTGACCTCTTTTTTGTACTTCTCTGCGATTTCTCTGTTGATTTGATTCTTTATTTGTTATGTTTAATCTTTTTTATTTGTGGTGTTTGCAAGGGCTTTCATTAAACTACGTTCACTCACTGTACTTTGCTGACATTTAGGATATTGTGATCCCGGTCATGTGGGTTCTCTTCCTGTCACTGTGTCTGTATTTGTTCTATCCGACGCACGTGTTTGATAGCTCGCCGTGCGGCCGGTGTCTGCATCATTTACCCGTCTTTATGTTTCCCTGTTAGGCTTTTCCCTCACGGGTTTCTCTTCACCTCTTGACCCTGTTAACCTGTAGATATTCCCGGCTATCATTATCATCATTACTCTGGTTCCCATATAGCATCTTGTCAGTGTTTACCATAGTTTTTCTGCCCTGTGTCATCTCTCTGCTTCTCGCTTCCCATTGGCGTCTCTGCTTTCATCACTCTCCACCGTCTGGCACCATTCTCTTCACAGAGGATTTTACCTCCTGCATGGTTACCTCAACCGAGATTCTGAGCCGTCCTACAGCTGGGCATCTGTTCTCTCGACCCGAGAGATTTGTCAGGTTGAGCATCCCTCCCGTGGTGGATAACTACATTCGTCTTTCCGGTGGGTCGAGCTTCTCCCCTCCTCTTGTCCCATTGTCGCCGATCTGGTAGAAATGACTTAACAACCTCTGCAATGCTATATTTGTCTCTCGAGTGGGTCGAGCTTCTTCCCATCGGTTGTCCCGTTGCCACCATTGACTCTCTTGGACTAAAAACTAACTATGGTCTGCTTTTTTGCAAAAGCACTCTGTGAGATTAAAACGAACTGTGGTCTGTGTTTGTGCAAAAGGACTCTCTGGGACTAAACAAACTGTTCTCTGTGTGTGTGCCAAATAAAGATCCTGTATTTTCCCTGCAATTTATTTTACTCGCCTTGTGTATCATGACATAGGGTTACGGATTTCAACAGACCCTGAACGTAAAGTATTAAACCTTGCCCTGCACTGTTTTGGTGTTACATATATGAATGACATGTCAAACTGTGCAGAGATGTGCTGTATATATTTAATATTGTCAGAGGGGCGCCACTACAGTTTCTGGGCCCCCTGGGCTATTCTTGACCTATCCCATATCATTTTTTCTTTCGTATACACTGTAAATTGAATGTAATCTAAAGTATTTTAATGCTTTATTAATGGTTTTACCACTCTGTTTGTCCGTCTTACTCTCAGCATGAGTGAAGGGTTGAAAGGTCTTCTCCGTGGTGGATTGGGGGCCAGTCAAATACGATCCTTGAGTTTGTGTTATTGTGGTTTAGGATCGTGGAGCGGAACTGTGCTAGCTTCACTCTTCACCAAAAGTTCAGTGAGGTATGAACTGTTTTGTTTCCTAATTATCCATGAATATTTATTGGGGCTCCTGGGATCCATCAGCTTCTGGAAAGTCTATGGAATTTCATCAACTTAGTTCATGAATGTGAGTTCCTCTGATCTTTTGCTTGAACAATGCATTATAGTAATTATAATGACAAAGTGATTGATATATTACTTAATGTTGTTTTTGTCAATACAGTCAATACAGTCATACATAATTAAAAGTATTTTTTATAGATAAAAGCTACAATACGGCTGTCCTATGCTAAGATTTTTCAAATCTCATCAGATTTCTATAATGTGAGAGATGACAAACACCATGATACAACTGTTTTCTGTCTATAGTGTGTGGACCGCACACTACACACTAAGAGATAAGATACTATGAACATCTTGCAAAATCGCCTATGGTCAAATGTGACTTCAGAGCAGTGGTTCTCAACTCTGGCACGCGAGATCCATTTCCCTGCCGAGTTTAGCCGGAACTCTGATATAAAAACACATGAACAAGCTAATCAGCGTCTTTAGGAATAGATGCGTTCAATTTAGACGAGCTGCGCAAATCTATCAGCGTAGGAGACTTAAGTACCGGGAGAGAGGTTAAAGTGCAGATTGCTCGGAACTAGGGCTGCAACAAACGATTATTTTGATAGTCGACTAATCTACCGATTATTAGATCGATTAATCGACTAATCGGCTATTATTTCAATGACTAATCGGTACGTTTTTAATGATTATTCAGCTTTTGCAACTAGTTAAAACATTGAGTTATAGATAATTTACGTAATTTATAAAATCAATTCAGCTTTTGAAATTTGATTTAATGAACTTGAACCGTCTGGTGGTTACTCTCTTTAAGTTTGCTGATTCTGTCCAACTCGAATCACACAAATACTCTCTCTCTAGAAACTTTCAAATACAAATAAAAATAAATAAATCAGGTACATTAAAGGCAATTTTTTTTAAAATGTAAACAAATCTCTTGACAGAAGCATTAAGCAGCATTTATATGACAACAGTTCAGTTTAACTCATTCCCCGTCAGCCTTTAAAAAAATTAGTTGCCAGCCTACGCCAGCGTTTTTTTACATTTTAACCAAACTTTGATGGCTCACACTACATTTTCTGTAAAGAATATATGGACAAACAATATGTCAAATGAAAGAACACAGTCTCTGCTTTTAAACAAAGGAAACCGTATTCTTCAATCTTGATTTGATCTTTTTTTATCACTCTTAGATGTGGGAAGGTTTCTTCAAAAATGCATCACTTTGATTAAAAGATAAGTTTGAGTCAATTAGTTTTTTTTTGTCAAAGATTCTGCCCAGATTACACTCAGAACAATCATTAAAAACCGATAAGAAATAAACTAAGGTTCTAGGATTCTGTATTTTCCCGAAAGGTGTGTAACAGCGCCACCTGCTGTACAACAGTATAACCACTGATTGCCGTTATAACTCGTTTGGCGGGGAACCATTTTTTTTAAATGACGAGATAAATCATCAATCATGTCGGTGAAAGAGTTAATGAAAAAGAGCAAAAAACAGAAGAAAATATTTTAAAATAAAGTCAAGATATAAGACTCCTATCACTTCAATTCCCTCTCTTATAAGGATTTTCCGCTCATGTAATACCTAATAGTGTTATAATCAAAACAGGCTTGACTTTTAAACTTGATCAAAGCTTTTTACTTTGCAAAACAAATAATAACATTACTGTAATTATATGATTATTGTTGTTATTATCATTATTGTTATTATTGCATTCTCTCATAAAAAGATTTACCGCTAAATTAGTTAGTTAGGTCTAGATTGAGAACACTCGCCTCTCTTCTGCTCATTCTCTGTTTCCTTTTTAAATACTCCAGCATGCAGGTTGTGCTGATGTGAAAGTCAAGTTCCGCCTTGCTTGCATTACACAACCGCATTTTGTCGTTTTCTATTTGGTGAATCTTTCCCACACTTTACTTGTTCACATTTGTTTGACTCCGACATAATTCTCGCTGCGTGTCATTCTACTGCGATAGCTTTCGGGAAGGCTGCATTACACTCTAGCGCTACAGTGCCGTAGCGGTCAAATTGTGATATTGCAGGCCCTTAAATTAAGTCACGTAATCAAACGACTACTCGACAACAAGAATATTTGTCGACTATTTTTTATTGTTGACGTTGTCGACAATGTCGACTAATCGTTTCAGCCCTACTCGGAACGCATTTGTATTGCTCTCGTGATAGTTTATTGCGATATGCCAAATTATCTGCGCAGCCCAACATTAAGTTGAACGTGTCTGTTCCAGGAGTCACTGAATAGCCCAGACATCCCAAGTCTCCCGGAAGTTCCGGGAGTCTCCCGCATATTGATAGCGGCTCCCTGATACCAGCAAATGAGTTAAAATATCCCGGAATCTAGACCGAGTGATCAAGAGCGCGCATGCGAGACAGAGACTGTGCTTCAACACATGTAGCGCGCGCACGGCAGAAAGGGAGAGGGAGCGAGCGACCTTGCGTGTGCGTGCTAGTCTGCGTGTGCTAGTCTCATGAAGCGCATGTAATACAGAGAGCGTCCTGATTGGCCTGTTTCGGTAAGTCAACCAATCAATTGTCAGTGTGGGCGGGCTTTTATCTCTTATCCCGAGTCCCGAACTGAATATTCAGTTCAGTATATCTAGAAACGAGCGCCATGGCAGAGGGAGAGGACCCCAAAAAACGAAAATATAAGACACATTTTACCCAAGACTACACGAAAGTGTACCCCTGTCTTATAAAAGTGAAAAATAATGACAGTCTTGCACGCTGTACAGTTTGCAATAGCGACTTCAGCATTGCCCATTGTGGGTTAAATGATTGTAGAAGACATGTTGAGGTGAGTTTCATTTGATTTCATGTGCATATTATTCAGGTCGGCTAACAACTATCTACATGAAAACACCTTAGACACATTTAAAATTGCAATGGAATATAAATAAAAGCAGTTTTGCATAATAGATAGAGAGAAAGAGAGAATTTTATTTGTCATTGTGCAGTAGTACAATACAACGAAATTTGCTTGTGCATCATCTAAAAATACAGAGTGCTATGAGGTTGAGGTTTCTGGAAAGTTGCTAAAATCTTCGAAGCAAGCAGCAACAAAGTACAATGAAAGCTTGCAAGAAAAGTAAAAGGCATAGGATGTTGGAAATAGGCTTAGGCCAACATTTGCAGTGTGTGTAAATAGTTAATTTATTCAATCTTGTTGTTCATTTCAACTGTATTTCGTTATAAAAGTAAAGTCATGTTCTGTGGTGAAATATCATATCCTTGGCCTCCATTTTTGTTGGGGGGGGGGGGCGCGGGATCGGCAGGGGGTTGTGCTTTCGGGATACCTCCCTGAAATGCTTTTTTGCAGGTTGAGATGTCTGATAGCCTCTTTAGGTGTTTTATCAGAGTTGGGGCTAAACTCTGCAGGAAAATGGATCTCGCGGGCCAGAGTTGAGAACCACTGTATTAGAGTAAACTAACATGACCGACAACAGGGAAACAGTAATGACATTAATGTTGTCAGCAGACAGGATTTAGACTATTCGGCTGTCCCGACTCGTGGTCCTTTCCTGTTTTCGTTCTCTCTTATTCTGTCATGCTACATTCATTATACTGTCAAATAAAGCTGTACAGACCAAAATATATAACTAAAAAATAATAACTTTCTCTAGGGAGCTCTTCATCAATGGCAATGAGTTGCAGTGTGTGGGAGCCACTGAGCTGCTGAGACCTCTTGCTTTAAACAGCCAGAAAAGGGCAGAGACCCTAAACATGACCATATCAAACACAGGTGGGTTTGTGTACTTTTATTTAATTAACTGTATTCATTTCTCTTTTTTCATTTTTCTAGTCAATAAAACACACTACGATATAAGTGTAGAGAGTTGGAAAGAGTTTCTAACCACTGTAGCAACATTTTGATTAAGTGTTTAATAATTTATGATATTATCATGTAGTATCAACTCAATATCAATAATTCTGGTCTTGAATATCGCGTTTTTTGTCAATACTGACACCTCTACAGTAAGACATTGAAAAGCTTATAGTAATTTAGTGTTTTAAAGTGATCTTCACAAACACAGTCATTCACATGGTTGTTTCTTTTAGATGACGCTGAATTTAATCCACAGAGAAATATGAAGTAACTACACAAAGACAATATAGCATTTCTGAACCCCACGAGACACCCATAGAAAGATTGTTTTAAGTTGAAGAGATATACCACTAGCCGATGCTATGCCATGTTCATAAGTCTGACCTATACATAAAACACAGATTTAGATTAAACATTTTGTATTTACTATTGTAAACTGTTTTATTCTTTTCAATAGAATATTGTATTAACTTTAGTAATTGGATAATTTGCAGTAAATACTGTAGAATACTTAAATATTTACTATGGTAAGACTCAAAAACGGTAGTGTATACCTAAATACACTACTAGATAATTTTTCACATGGGAACTAATTCAAATGTGGGACAAATTTTATTGATACAGCAGTCTTTGTAAATGGAAATATTAGGCTTACTTTAAATGCAGAACTAAGACAGCCAGTAGATGGTGTTAATTTTCCACTGAGTTAGTGAATCATTTACCATAAATTAATCCTTACCATGAGTCATTAAAAAAATGCATTAATTTAGGAGATAAACACAGCAAAAAGGAATTTTCAACATTAACTACAGTACTACGATACTACCGTTTCCAAATTAGAGAGGCACCGCGGGTATTTTGAAGGTTTAGCATCGCGATGCTACCGTAGCACCGGTAGACCGTGCAACCCTACTAGAAGGCCAGGATTTGTCCAATTTATGACCACTTCAAATGTTTAAAAGACATTTGGGGGAAACCATGCACCATGGCATCGAGTCCAATATGTGCTGGGTAAGCTAGAAAGAACCAGAGAAGGCAGTGTCTCTGCCAAATCTCAGCCATATTAGCTTCACCACCTGTGGGTGAAATGGTCTTGCGATGGCAGCATGCCCTTAGCGTAGGACCTGAACTTAAGAAATATCAGAACAAAGACACCTACTCCTAATCCTAATGATTCACAGAGGTTCGACCAGAACTGCAGTGTTTTTATTTTGTTATTATAGAAATGAATTCCATCTCGTGATGAACCCCTGGTGTGCGGTCAAATGATTTTGATGCGTGCCAGGTTTTTTTCAGCAACAGATGTTATGTTGTGATCAGGGAAGAAGACAAGGAAGAGAAGAGCAAAAACCGAAAGCCGTCCTGAGGTGAAGGGGAGACCCTGGCTAAAAAAGCTGCACATGTTTGATAACTCTATTGATGACCAGGTGCCAAGCCAGCTAAAGCTATTCATGGAGCTCATCTGCATGTGAGTGTTTGTTAGATTTCATAGAGTTAATCATTATTTCATGATAACATTGTCCTTGCCAATCTGCTTGTTAAGTCGTGATGTAAGGAATACAGTTTCTGAGTCAAAGCATCCACTTATCTCAAGGGTGGTTACCCAGAGGCATGTAAGAGGCATGTAAAGGTTGTAAGAATTTACACAGAAGTATATATATTTATACCACAGGGCTGTTGAATGATTAACTCTGAATGGCTGACGAACATTTTACGGGTGTGCATTAACTTCTGTCCAGATCTGGTCTTCCGGCAAAGGCTATCAAACCGCCCCAGCTGGTTCAGAATGCAGCAGCACGCCTCGTCTTCCAACAGCCCAAAAGGGGTCATGTGACACCCCTTTTCATCTCTCTCCATTACATTTACATTTAAGAATTTGACAGACGCTTTTATCCAAAGCAACTTACATTGCTTTATCCTATACATTTTACACAGGTATTTGCAATCCCCTGGGCTTGAACCCACAACCTTGCGTTGTTTACGAAATGCTCTTACCATTGAGCTACGGGAAAGCTGGCTCTCCACTGGCTACCGGTTGAAGCCTGTATCAGATTCAAGTCACTAATGCTTGCCAATAGGAATATCACTGGATTTGCACCGGCATTCTTTCACACCCTCCTACACTCCTACGCCCCATCAAGATCCCTGCGTTCAGCAAACCAGCAGCATCTTGTGTTGCCTTCCCATAAGGGCAGTAAATCGCTTTCCCGCTCTTTCTCATTCACAACTCCTTCCTGGTGAAACATTCTCACCACATCTCTCACAACATAAAAAAACACTTAAAACTAACACTAAGCCTCTCTTTTCCTCTCAAAAAATCTTTTGTTGAAACCAGTAACGTTGTATTGGCACCTATTGTATTATTGCTCCTTTATGACATATCGCTCATTGCTCCCTAAACTCTTTTGAAGTTGCTTTGGATAAATTTGTCTGCTAAATGACTACTGAATTACCGAATGTCTACCGAATTACATTTCCGTATCTATCCGCCAAGTATAACTGTTATAACAGATTTATACATTACAGTCCACCACAAACAACATAAAAGACGATTTCAATTATCCAGAAATAACTTGGAAAGTACGAAAATTTTGGCAATTGGGTGAAAGCTGTACTTGACAGCCAGGAGATGAACGAAAAAAAATAGAAAGCAAGGCAGGCAGCATCAACAAACGTCATAAAACAGTCAATGAAGAACAACTAGACAAGATTGAAGGTGAAAATCATGAAGAAAACACCAAAATGACAATAGCTTGGACAGTAAATGTGTTCAACGATTGGCTTAAAAAATAATATGTCTGCTGAAGAGGTGGAAAGAGAGGGCGTAAACACTTAAAACAACCACCTGAGAACTTTCTATGCAACAGCTGGCACGGAATACTCTGTATCAAGTTTTTTTGTTATATTTCCACATACAACATCATTGGACAACCGGATTTCACATCATCCAAAGATGTATTCAAGGCCATCCTCAAAAAGTTTCGCAAGGCTGGGAAAGACTCTAGCTCTCATCATCCTCCAATCCCCACTGCCAAAATAGAGCTCATTCGTAACTACGCATCTGTCACAAGAAAAAGCAGCCGAGCTGGATCGAAAAGTTTACCTTTGGTAAAGAATGAAAGAAATGGAGTTTGATCCATATAAACTAGCATCGGAAGAGCGATGCGATCTCATTAATTTAAATGGATTCTGGCAACTTGTGGACAAATTCTGGACTTCTGGATTCTGGCGTGTTTATTGATGTCGCCTATGGTCTAGCGACAAAAGTTGAGAATTGTTCAACTTTATGCAAATTATTGAATAAAATGACTTTCTCTAGCGACTACCAATAGGAGGTAAGCTATGGAGCTTACGTCATCAGTCTCTCATCAGTAACTGGTGGTTTGTTCAAACTGTTACCAGTATAACCAATGCTAGGAACAATTTCAAACGATCTCATAGCAAAAGTGACAAAGTCTGTGGCTGTCTCGCTGCGCGATTTGAAACAGTTGCTTTGACACGTTCATTGTAGATTGACAGTTTATAGCTGTGGGAAGCAGCAAAACGCAACTCCCCTTAGTCCAGTTTGGTGTATAGGCTACAGTCACAGGCTAAAGGCTTATCAATTTAATAGACATCATTTGCACCAATCAGAATGTTGGCTTTCATTTATAAAAGTTTTTTTCTGCATTAATTTGGAGATCAATTGTAAAAATATTAAAATGTATAGGTACATTTAAAAACCAACTCCTTCGCTGATAAAGTGGAGATCATTTCATATCAAAACTGGACTACTGTAATTCTCTACTGGCTGGCCTTCAAACCAATGCAGTCAAGCCCTTGCAAATGATCCAGAATGCAGCCGCACGTCTAGTTTTCAATCACCCTAATAGAACCCATGTAACAACCCTCCTGATTTCACTTCACTGGCTGCCAATTGCCGCCCGTATCAAGTTTAAATCTCTGACACTGGCCTTCAGAGATATAACAGAAAATAACATCTTGGTTACGTATGTAACCTCACTTCCCTGGTGGAGGGAACGAGACGTTGTGTCGAGAACGACAGATGGGGTTCGCCCTTGAGAACCAATCAACTCTGACTACTATAGAAAAGGCCAATGAAATTTGCCGAATGAAATTTGCATGCCGGTCTCTGCCCCCGGATGTCCGGTATAAAAGGAAGCCCGCGTGCAGCATTCATTTACCTCTAGTTCTGAAGAGCCTGAGAGCCTCTCACGACTGCAGCAGAATACGATATGTGTTTGCTGCATAAGGGACACAACGTCTCGTTCCCTCCATCAGGGAACTGAGGTTACATACGTAACCGACGTTGTATCAAGAACGACAGATGGGGTTGCCTATGGAAAACGCCACAACGCTGTATCGCGTCACAATCTCTAGCGAAGCGACGGTAACAGGCCTGGGCATGTCAGCTCGATGCTTTCGTGAAACTGTAACCATCCAGTGTGGTGGTCGGGGGGTTCCAGAGCTTTCTTGGGGAAAGAAGGGTACAGCCCTGACCGGTAACCTTTCACAGACGGAGGCCTTAGCTCTCTACTGGCGAGAGGCTGTCCGGCTCGGTTTTACACCGGGTAAGCGCAACTTCCTTAATTTGGGATGCGCAGCAGAGGCCACCAGGAGTGGGAACCATTCTCACGAGGATACATCAGACGGAACAGCCCATGGAGGGGGTGTTACAGACGTCCGGTAGCACTAGGTCCGGTTAGAGCTATCTGTGATAGGTCATATGGTATCCCGGCCTAAGGGGGAAGGCTGCTCTGCCCAGCCAACTTCCAGGGGGTGCTTGCTTAGTGATGGATGGAATGCCTGTTCTTAACCAGTGTTTTGGTAAGAAGGAAGGTTGGTGAGGTACCAGAATCTTAGCCATGTGTTTGGGTAAGAAAAACGGTAGATAGCACACTGACCCAACCTATGGAGGGTGGGAAGGTGCTTTCGGAGGCATACACCCCCCCGGATGCCAGTCCTACATGTCACCACGCAGGACGTGGGCTGACACCGGGTTTACGTGCAGGTTGTTAACCCTTGCGAAGGTGTTTGGGCGTAGCCCAATCCGCAGCTCTACAGATGTCTGCTAGAGAGGCGCTTCTGGCCAGAGCCCCGGAGGTGGCTATACCCCTTGTGGAGTAAGCCACTGCCAGTGGGCATGGGAGAATCTGAGATCGGAATGCCGTCGTAACGGCATCCACGACACAGTGCGCCAGCCTCTGCTTGGAGACAGCCTTCCCCTTCTGCTGTCCTCCAACACAGACAAGGAGCTGGTCAGAGCTACTGAAGCTCTGTGTGCGGGACACAACACAGATGGGGTTGGGTCTTCCTCCCCGATGGGGAGCGCCTGCAAGTCCACCTCTTGGTCCCGGAAGGGAGAATTGGGAACTTTGGGCACGTATCCGGGCCTGGGTCTCAATATAACGTAAGAGTTTGCCAGGGCCGAATTTAAGGCAATCCGGAGACTCAGAGAATGATTGGAGGTCGCATACCCTCTTGAAGGAAGCGAGCGCCCACAGGAGGGCTGTCTTACTTATCAGGTGAGGAATTATGTTAGGGTCCCAAGAGGGTATGGAGCGGAGATGAGGCGGATTCCGCCCTCTCGCACCCCTTAGAAACCTGGTGTCCTTCCACTGAGAGAGCAGGTCCTCTGTCAGGGGAATGGTTCAGGGGGAGTCGCTGTCCAGAGCATCAACTCTGAAGGCAAGTGTGGTTAGACCAGTGCGGTGTAACCCATAACACTTGGTGCTCCTCTTCCCTGACCTTGCACAATGTCTGTGCAAGGAGGCTCCAGGGGGGGACGCCCGTCCCGCAGTCAGCTGTGCGTGAGCGTGCTGCGGACAGTCGCGCCGTCATTGACAGAGTTTAGTTTCATACCGAGAAAGAGGATGCTCTGCTCTCGGGAGAGCTTGCTCTTCTCTCGGTTGACCTGTAATCCTAACCGATCTAGGTGCGGGAGCACCAGGTCCCTTTGTGTACATAACAGATCTCAGGAGTGTGCCAAGATAAGCCAGTCGTCGAGATAGTTTAGTACCCACACACCTTCCTCCCCTCAGGGAGATAGGGCGGCTTCCAAGATCTTCGTGAAGACCGTGGGGACAGGGACAGACCGAAAGGGAGAACAGGTCGGTTGCCACGAAACCAATCCTGACACCTGCGTGAGCATCCTGAACGGCAGCTTGTGAAGGTGCTTTGTTCAGGGTACGCAGACCTATGGGTCGCAACCAGCCGTTTTTCTTGGGAACGATGAAGTGCGGGGCTGTAACCCACTGAACATCTTGGTTTTGAGGGACGGACTCGATACCCGTTTCGCCAGAAGGGTGGTGACCTCTACCCGAAGTACGAAGGCGTCCCTGCCTCTGACAGAGGGAGAGATGATGCCCTGAAACCTGGGAGAGTCTCTGGCGAACTGGATCGAGTAACCAAGACGGACCGCCCTCATTAGCCACCGAGACAGTTTGGGCAGCTCTCGAGCTCCCAGGCACTGTGACAGGGGGACCAAGGGGACGGCGTCATCATCTGCGTCATCATTCCCACGGGGGGTGGTTCGTTGACTGGCGGAGCTAATTATATGTGGTGTGGTCAAAAAAGCCGCTTGGCGCCGCCTTTTTGCCTGCCTGGCGGGACAGCTGCACGCACTGTTGGTTTGAGAGTGGTGGCAGCTGTCGTGTGTGTACGACCCTAGGCCTCGCCAGGGCGTGAGGTTGGGTTGCCGGGCACAGTCCAGTGGAGTGTGCGATTGGCTGCAAGTACACCCGGGGAGAACAGAAAAACTCTGTGAGTAAGTGGGCGCTAGGCCCTGAAAAGGGTCCGGCTTTGGAGACGAGGCAGGCGGCGTCCCGTGAAGGTCGGGCCCGATGTTGTTCTCCCTGGTCTTCCCGTCAGTGTCCCTTCTCGCGAGAAGGTTGCTGACTGGGTGGAGGTTTCCCCCTTGTTCTCCACTTCCAGGGTGCCGCCTGTGTGGGCACAGGAACCTGACCCGATGTCGAAGGGGTCCTGGGCTGCCGGGAAGCAGACGCCACGCAGGATCTCAGAGGCCTCTAGGCGGCCGAGTCCCGGCGCGGAAAAAATGTTGCTAATTGCCACTGTCTGCTTCACCGTCAAAAACTGCTCCCGAACTGCAGGCCCTCTCACAACTTTCAAAAAACAGCTCAAAACATACCGGTTCCGCATTTTTTGACTAACCAATAGCTGTCTTTCTGTGTAAAAAATGTTTGTTGTTCATTCTCTCCTTTGTTTAATCCAGCTTTAATCCTCCTAGTAGCATGGCCTTGTAAACTAACGGTACTGTTTAGTGTGTTGACAAAATGTTTAATTGCTCTCCTACTTGTAAGTCGCTTTGAATAAAAGTGTCTGACAAATGAATAAATGGAAATGTATATATTTATATATTTATATATATATGTGGTATATATATAATCCATATTTAAATCCTTGCTTGCAGCAGCTTTAAATATCTAAATAATAAGTCAGACTTGCTGTCTGTAATAAAGCAGTTAAATCATGAATGTCAAGTTATCTAGGGTTTTTTCTCAGCTTCAAAGTCTGCCCAAACTTAAAAAATGCTTTAATAAACTTCAGAAGGTGCATGGAATAACTCAAAACATCTGATTCTTCATCATCGAAGCAGTTTATTAAAATCTTTCAGCAACAACTTGATATTCCTTTGCTTGTTTCATAATTTAATTCAGACGATTACGCAGATGCTTAGCTCAGATGCTTAGCTTCATAACCTATACAGAAAAAATATATTAACATATATGAGTCACTACACACAATAATATTTAAGGATGTTAAACTCATTTCAAATACAACCAATGTTACTAGACACAAATCACAAAGTATAATACATAGCGGTTCAACAGCACACTTGGATTGGATGCTAAACCCGCTACATCTGACTAAAAAAAAACTTGCAAGACATTCACAATTGGACTTTTAAACAATCTGTAGTCACAAAAGAAATTAGTCTTTATCCTACCAGTAGCATCTCACAGTTGATGAACACATTGTAGCTTTTCCCAGCTTTCTTTGAACAAACTGAGCATGTGGTTTACTCCAAACTTAATTGCTGCATCCGTACATGCTTTATCAATCTTTCTCCTTTTGTTTTATAACCAGTATCAACACCAACTTGGGTAGGAGAAGCACATTCACTTTTCCAACAGAGATCCCTCTGCACACTTGAAATCAAACAAGCACACTTGGCTTGTGTAACATGTGAGGTTTCAATAGCCTTCAATCAGCTTTCCTGTTTCTTCCAGGTTGCTCTATGTGCCCACAACCAATAGTATCCATTCATTTTTATCTTAAATCAAAACTCATTTTATCTGATAGATTCTTTTTCTTTATTTAACAATGATGAATAGTATCATTATTTTTATTTTATATTTTTTAAACACAATTTCAAGTTTAGCTCAACACCTCCTACTTGAGCTCCTGGTCAACTCAAGGAGGTCAAACACTTCTTGGCTGAAACTCAATCTCTTTTCTGCTCCTCAGTGGGAATCAAAACAGCCAAGCGTCTAACATCCCTATGAAGAATCATAGCCGGGATCCTACCACAAAGCTTTTTCATTGGTTTAACATGACCTCTAAGAGCATTCTGGTCAGCCAACCTTACCACATCTCCCACAGCAACATTGCATTCTTTGTATGCCACTTGCTTCTAACAAACAGGTTAGACCTGCCAGCTGGCACCATCTTCACCAGAACTTGTTGACTTCTTCCTGGATGAAACTTAGTCTTTTGTATGAATAACCTTCCAATTCGAAACTTCCTTGATCTCCTCTTTTCCAAGTACGTCTCAGAAGAAGAGAATTTGGTCTCATGTATTCCACAAAGTCTTCCCGACTTTGTGTCCTTGCATCGATAGGTCTTTCATTGACCAAATTAGCTGCAGTGTAAAGAAAGGTTTGAAATTCCCCCCAAGCAGTGTTGAGAGTAATACGTTACAAAAGTAATGTATTACAGTAACTAATTACGTTTTGCTGTAACGCAGTAGTGTAAGGCATTAGCAATACATTTTCAGTAATATTTTACTCGGTACACGTTCAGTAACGCTTGCGTTACAAAAAACTTTTCGCCCGAGAGAGATTAACAACTCAAAAATCCCTTAAGTAAATTCTATTTCCTGTTCGTGAATAGACGCGTCTGGTGTCATTCATCTCCCTCTGGCTGGCATGATTGGGATGTTTTGAAAATGCAGTTTTGGGAAAAATTATGGAGCCGCAGGGTGCGTGTTTTTGGGCTACTTTCATAATGTACTGCAGCCGACAAAATGTTTATTTATAGTCTAAGGATAAATATTAATTGATGAGATTCTTAATGTGTATTCATACTCGGTTGAGTAACTGGCAACTCCAGGACTGGCCCGTTCTCAAAAGTGTGGGTAACGAGTCTAACTGGCAGGCTACAGTACAGGGAGGGACGCGGGAGCTCAGTTCAACCAAAGAGAAAATTATAGCGGTGTATTTAGACAATGCATTCGAATTATGTTTGTACCAATGTTTAGTAAGGTTGCACGATGAAAGAAATCACTCGTAAGTGTACAACACTTGATTCTTCCTGCTGCCAAATATGACGTTTGAGCAGCGCTATACTCAGTCAAGAACAACTAAAACATTGACGTGCTTGTACACATAATACATATGCAATAAATGTAACCATGTTTATTTCTTAAGCAAGTTTTTGCATGTCTTACGAACAGAAAACACTTTCTCATCCATTTCAGTGCATGGCCTCGAGCACACATGGGATCTTTTTTAAAGGAACACCCAACCCAAAAATGAAATTTCTGTTATGGATTACTCGACCTCTAGTTGTTCCAAACCTGTATAAATGTCTTTGTTTGGTTGAACACAAATATATTTGGTAGAATGTTAGACACTGAAAATTCTTTTGCATCATTGACTACCATAGTAAAAAAGATCATAATGATAGTCAAAGGTGACCCAGAAGTTTTTGCTTTCCTAAATCCCACAAAACATCTTTTGAGTTCAACAGAACAAAAAATATGTACAATACCTAGTAAACCATTCAGGTATGCAAATACAGCAATAGAAACGTCTTTTGGCAGTTCTTAACTTTGATTTGACACCAGACAATAATTGGGCTAGTTTTCATTCCCTTTGGGTGGGTTTTGAGGGGTCATTGGGCTGCTTTCAGGAAGCTAGTTAGCAAGATCCCTGTGCCCAGCATCAATGAGAAGGTAAACTAACGTTTACATGATGACTAGCTAGAATTCTATATTATCTAGTTCAGTGATGGGATGGGACTATTTTGCATTTAAATACCTTTGATTTTTTAATGTGTTTAATCTTAGAATTTTTGTATTTTCAAACTAAAATACTTTTTGCCAATCAACCTCCTTATTAGATTACAGTGTGTAGTATCAGGAAAGACTACCTTCTCCTCGGGTGCAACAACTAAGTCTTGAAGAGCATCCTCCTGTTCACTCACTGTCAAGATAGCTTCATTGAATCTTCCCTCCAAAGGCTTCGCCTCCCACTTTGATGAACCAGATGTCTTAGTTCCTCTCTTAAGCCGTTTCTTAATTATTCGACACACCCAAGAAGTAGCTCTGACCAGTCTTGGCAAACTAATAAATATTTCAACATTAAGCAATTTACTTACTTTTAAGCCATCAAACATCCTTCCTGATGAAACATCCATCCGCCTTCCCTTTTCATCTGCAGAGGTGCCAGAGTCTACATTGAGGTTATTTAAAAGTTCCCACATTAAGTTTCTTAAGGAGGACTGCATCTTGTTTCTCCTTGGCCATACGCATGATTAATACTGCAGAGAATGTTTTCTTCTGAAGTTTATTAATACTCTCTCTTGCAGCAGTTGCAACCTCAGCAGCCGACTTCATTGGCCAATCCTTTACTGGCCACTTCAGGAACACTGGCCCTCTCTGCCATGCAAAATCTTCTACCTCCCCTTGTGATGATTTCTGCAATGATTAAATCACCTAGGATCCACCACCAGTCTTTTACGGGCGAAGTTTTCTGGATTTCTACAATTCGATTTGCAAAGAAGGATTGGTAGGCATAGCCAGCCCGCTGAATAGCTCCTAACACTGTTTGGGTGTCCACCAGATGGAACCATTGGTCAATACCCACCTATGATCTCATCTCCTGTCATGTCGCTGATAAGAGATCATATTTGCCTCAAACAAATCCTTGCAATAATGCACATACTGTAAACTAGAGACTTTCTGGACACATGTTAACATGCGTACTGTATTATGTTTGTCGTAGAAACCACATACTTTTAGAAGTCTTTAAGGGATAGTTCACTTCAAGATTACAATTCTATCATTATTTACTCTCCCTCTTCTCATTTTTAACATTTAAGGGACCGTTCACATTTTGCGTCTTTTGTGCTGCAAAAGCATTATTTTGAATGGAGACGCACAACAACCACGCTCAAATAGAGAGTGAACGCAAATTCTTCTTGGCGCGTTGGTGCCGCATCAGATGAAAAATTTCAACTTTTAAGAATGCCGCATGCACACCCCAGGTCATTTTAAATGAACCAGGAGAGCGCTTTGGGAAAAAGGAGAAAGCAAGTGCTCTTGCTTAGCATTGGTGTAATCATTAACAGCTGTTGCTGTTTCTCAACATTTGTGTGTACTTTTTCTTATTTTTTTAGTTTTGAGACTTAAATCTAGATGCTTAAAAAAGCTTAAAATTAGCATTTCACTATGCCCTGGCATATGTTTGATCTGTAATCCCCAAACATTTAAAAACATGAAATTTGTTCCTCTAAAATACCACTGGACACCAAAGTGTCCAATATTCATGGGAAGTGCCTTGTGCTGTATGAATGAATTTAACACACAGCATGTTCACAGTGTCATTAAATGTATGTGTCTCTATTTGTGTGTCAGTCTGGTGAAATTCTCTAGTGACCTGACCGAACTGGACCTTGGTGAGAATCACATCGGAGAAGCTGGTGGGAAAGAGCTTTTGGAGGCCCTAAAAGAGAGGAAAGCAGGTGTGGATTTTTTAAATGTGCTTATGTGGGGAGGGACTGACAGGAGGTTTTTAGCTGCCAAGTTACCAAGATCCAATTTCTTTATTGTTACCATTGTGTCCCGGCCACAGTGACTGCAAAGAATTTCAAACTGTTGTCATTACAGTATTTAAAATTTAGTAAATGATTTGATTATCATGAGGTTGCTAAGAGGGGAGGGGCAATGCCTCAATTCCAGACAGTGCCTGCAAGTAAGGTTTGTGGCCTGACAAAGCCAATCTTACTTCTCAATAATAAGGTTTATAAATCATGTAAAAATAATAACTCTGTGAGATAATATGCAGATTTTGCTAAATTATGCAGATTTTTATATAAAAAGTGTTTTTAGTTGCTGGCCCAATTTACCTAAATGTGTTAAAATAAAGTGAGCCATTAATCTCAGTCAAACTAGGCTAGAAATTCTGGCGGTTAATCTTATAAAAAATATATATTATTAATATATATTGTATCATTGCATTACTCACTGAAAAAAGTAAGGTTCATTTGTTATGGACAGTATGGAAAACAGAAAGGGTCAAAAAGGAACATAAAGGAGATGTCTTTGTTTTTTACAGGATTTTTAATCAATATAGCCTACTTTGAAATCAGACTGTAACATTATGCTGTTGGGTTGTTTTAACATCCCTTAAAAAAAATACTTTCCATAATGTAACTGTTATACAGTTTCCTCTGCTAACACATGGTGGCTGCTTGTGTGGGGATAATGTTGCATATTAGTACACTATCAGCAGGATATTTTGGGTGCCCAGACTATATAGTGGATATTTGTGTGCCATCTTCATCTCAGGGTTTGTAGTCAGGAGAGTCAATATAAACATCAAACCAGTGACTTAACCTGCATCACCAAAACACACAAATCATGTGGAATACTTTAATGGTGCAAATTATGTTGGAAAGAAGCAGCCTACGTCTCATTTTCTAAATATTAACAATGCATAATAACCAGTTAAAGTAGGCCAATGTTTGGTGCAGTGAACTTTTAATATTTTTAATCTTTTGTAACAGCTAAACTCTCAGCAATTAAAATTCAAGTCTCAACACGGATGTCGACCGAAACTTTCAGTGCCGTTTTGAAAAATTCAAAGAAGCTTAAATCTGGAAAAAGAAAACAACAGAAGACGGTACAGTATTTGAAGAGTTCAAATGTTTTTTATTGTGCATTCCAAGTAATATCAATCCAACTGCAGTTGGGTTGTATTGATTAAGTAATAGTTACTAACACAATAGCTAACACAATAAGAAATAGATCTTTGCAAGGAAACACTTTACTTTCAGACAATGAAGCATTTTACAACTAAATGATGCATGATCTAATCCCAGATCTCCTAACAGTGTAACCACAGTTAATCACATTTTCTGTAAAATTGTTCCTCTGACGTCTTGCATCCAGAAAATGACCAAATACTTTTCATATTGATATATAAAAGTGTCATTGTGAATGTTTCTGTAAAAAAATGCCCCGTGTCAGTTTTTTTATCTAATGCGATAATAAGCACATTTGTGACTTATGTCATTATATTGTTGGTGCCAATATATTTGCTGTCTTTCACAATAGGTTGTGGGAGTGAATTTCTGTCAAATATGCTAATTCTTGTTTTATGATTTCTAAAGGGGAAAATGAAGTAGTTCTGGATCTCTATGGGGGTCTTTACATGACTGATGCTGATGGACTTTGAAATAATGTTTTTGGTTATATGAAATGTTTTTTCAGACTATTTTTATTATGTTTTTAACATGTTCCAAAAGTTTGACATGGAATTGTGTTTGAGCATTGCACCAGAGACTGCAGATTTCTGAAGTATTCATTTGTCATCAGTGGAGCTATAAATCACAATATTCTGTTTCCACATTGAGAGCTTCAGTTTGCATGAGGTTTTTTGTTTTTTAGCACGTTTTGCTTTTAATACCTAAAATGTTGTTTAAATAGCTCATAATATCAATCAAAAGTGTCAACAGATTTGTGAGGTTTTAGAAAAAAGCTGTAGTGACAGAAAATATACCGTAATTTTTTCCCCCCTGTAATATGACAGGATACAATGATATATAAAATATTGTTTTCCCTATTTTTCTTGTTAAATTGCTATCTTTTTCTGTAATTATTTAAAAAATAAACTGTTTAAAATTAAATAGTGTTAAAGAAATATTTAAAGAAATATTCTGGCTGCTGTGGAGCCAGAAAAAAACGATTTCCCCCCTGTTAAATTACATGTTTTCCCGTTTATCTTGTAAATTAGAACGTATTTCAAAATAGGAAACATAAAAATCTGTAATCAAAATAACATAGTTCTATAAAAAAATATATGTTTTTTACAGTGTAGGCTGTTTCGTGCACCACCTGAAGTCTCATTCACATTTAAAAACAACATTACAGCACAACGCACACAACATTACAATAATATTCAACATTATTGGTAGAACATATCGCGGTTTTGTAAGCTTCTTGATTATGGGAGAACATGGTTTACGTATTTTTTACAAATACACAGGTTCGTTAAATTCACTGCATTCAGACAGAAAGCAATGACTGGACCAGGGCTGGGTCACATTTCCAAACAGATTTTTCTTGGGCCCCTCAAAAATATCCATGCATCTGACAATAAAGATAATTAAGTAGTAAAATATTTTTTATTATTATCTATTAAATAATGATCTTTCAGTTTATTCACAGAACTGTCAAAAATGATGCATACAATGAACTATGATAAGGCTATATATCAGCCCAACCAAAAAATAACTGCTCACAAGTAGAGCCAGCCAAGTACCGACCCTGGATTGGATATAGTTTTTGGTTCCGAGACAGTATAACAAAAATATGTATGAAAAACATTTACAACCCTGGGATTTAGAAAATATCTTTATCATTTCTATGAAAGCAGTATAGTAAAATCCAAGTTTCTGTGTGACAGGTTTGGTTCATTTGGTTTTGTCTCCATCTTGTGATAAAGCACCAAACTGCATTGAGTGTCACAATACACAAAAAAAAGTTCTAGCATGTAATTTTTAGGACTAATAAAGATTCTTATGTGAATACTGTTAACTAAAATGTATTGTGTTTACGAATAAAAATAATAAGGATTGTACAAATACCAATTACGGTAATAGCAGTTAATCGTTTTTGGGCCATTCCACCAAATGGGTAACATTTGTTGGAAATCACTACCCTTTTCCCCCTTATTGAACATTGAATATAATAACCCCATTTATTATTCGAATTGGTCAATCTCACAAAATTATTGAAAAATTTAAGATGGATGCAGTTCTGTAACAGGACTAAAAGGAACTGGACTGAGTTTTATCATAAAATTAACAAATACATGAAATATAGCCACATGGCGAACATGCTAATAGCATGAGGATATTGAGGAAATTGTTGCGATTTGTCATTATACAAAACAAATATCCCCCAAGAAAATGTTTAGGTAACAGGACTGTATGTTGCCAAAATTGACCATCTTAACCCCTGTCATAGCATAAATATAATAAAATAAACAAAAAAAGGAAATACGAAAATTGATGATGAAACATTCTGCTCAAAATGCTTTGTGGAACATTTGCAGGTTTTCAGAGGTGAGGATGTAATAAGATTGAGTGAAAACCTAAGGACATGGCAACAAATGTGAAATGTACCCTGAATATTTTACATTTATTTAAAAAAATTAAGCACAAATTCTACAAATGTAGAATTACACAAAAATGTAAAACAAATAAGATTAGGGATTTAAAATGTACATTACATTGTGAAGTATAATGCTGTATAGTGTGGATACATAGCTGCTATTTTTTTGTATTCTGGGCAGTTTTTATTAATTTAACATTAAATTTCTTATTAGGTTAATATGTAGGGCACTTTGCTTGTCAACCTTAAACTATATGGTTTACGTTATCCGATCCATCCCGGAAACGCGGTTTGTTCCGCGCATGCGCGAAAGTGCGACTACTTCCGGCCGAATATCCCTTCCGCATGCGCGGAACAAATCGTGTTTCCGGGACGGATCGGGTAGCGACTGTGCTTAATGCAGCCCTTACATAGAGCATTGCCTGTGCCCCTTCTGCTGTTTCATACTGGAACAGCCTTTTTGATAATTCCATTCCATTTTCTACCGCTTATCCGAACTACCTCGGGTCACGGGGAGCCTGCGCCTATCTCAGGAGTCATCGGGCATCAAGGCAGGATACACCCTGGATGGAGTGCCAACCCATCGCAGGGCCCTTTTTGATAATCTGAACTGGAAAATGATATGGTCCATCTAATAAAAATATATTTTCTCAAATAAAGTCAAATAAATATCTTTTCAAATATTTAATAACATTTACCCTGCCAAAACTTTTCTAAAGAAAAAATGTGGATCTGACTTTGACACCAAATGCATTTTTGTCAGAATGACACCGAATCACTTTTTCACTTGTTTTGGTCGTGCAACTGTATTCAACAACTTTGGAAACATGTTGGTTTGTTTATTTAAGATACTATTTTGAATGTTTTTTTATAACCCAAAAACTGTTATTTTGGGATTTTTTGAAGGTGACCAAAATGCTTGTTTTAAAATCAACCTAATTCTTTCTCTATGTAAATTTTAGATACATAAATGTAAATTTTCTAATAGCAAACCTATTTTTATACTCTTTCTACAAGAGATAAAAACTGTATTTAAAAACAATTATGTTTTCTTCCAATATGAAAGCACAAAGAACTTGTAAAAAATGTTTCTGCTTATAAGCTTTTCAACCTATTTAATTTGTATTTTTTTATTATTTGTTCAACTCCCTCCTGTTTTTGTTTTGTTTTATTTTTATGTCTTTACTTGTCTGTTTCGAGCCATGGTAATGTTTTATTTTCTCTCTTTCATTAATCTAAGTGTTTCTTAATGGTAAGTTTCTGTTGTAACATAGTTTTGTTATAACAAAATGTTCAATAAAGCATTAAAAAAAAAAAGAAACACAGACCGAACAGTCCAATCAGGAACTCCATCCAATGGGTCACACTGCCACATAGAGGCAGACAGACTCAAAAAAGAGATTGTCATATACCGAATTTCTTGATTTTTTTAATTACCAGTTCAGCCAAGAGACTTTGCAATTGTTCTTAAAGCAGTTCCGAAGACTGTGTTTTTTCTTTTAAGAAATTCAAGTTCAAGAGAAATCATTTATTATTTACATAATGGTGTTATAACATAATATTCAAAAACGAAAAGTAGTAATTATTGTATAGGAAATTCCTTGTGTTCAGTGTCCTTTCCTGCAGCAAGATGTTTTTGGTCTTCTTTATTTGGTTATATATACTGCAAGAAAGCATGGAAAACACAGAATACATTTTGTGTTGGTAATAAAATTAAGGAGGTATTGTATGAAATTGTTCATAGATTTGATCCTGTCAAGCATGTTCAAAATTATGTGGAAAGGAAATACAAGTATTTTACATCTGTTTTACTATTGTATTTATGCAAGAATATTTTGGAAAGACTTGGAAATTATAAAAATAGAAAATTGGAAAGAATGGTGGAAATTAGTGTTTTTGATGTATTATGTTATTTAAAAATAAAATTTACAAAGTAATGACCAATACATTATACAGATTTATTTTATTAGGTAAATATCATGTACATAAAACGAAGTGGGCCTTATCTAATCAAAACATTTCACATTTTATCAATGATTTTGAAATATATGTCATGACATTGGAACAAATGGATAACAAAAAGCTCTGAGAACATGTAATAGTTTAAAAGCACTTTATTTAGTTACGTTTTTCTTATTCTGTATTGTTTCTCTTTCTTTTCTTTTCTTTCTTAATCTCTGGCAATGTGATGTGTATGTGGCAGTAAAAAAATCTCAAACAAGAAACAGAGAGAGAGAGAGAGAGAGAGAGAGAGAGAGAGAGAGAGAGAGAGAGAGAGAGAAAATATGCAAAACAACTGAAGACATTACGTATTTTTTTCTAGAAACGGTTTAGTCCTCCGTCAAGAGGAGGCGCTGTAATGAAATCTTTTCAACACAAAACGAAGTTTACGCATGTGCACAACGCATTTTTCCAGTGGTTTCGACTGAGTAAGAGGATTTGTCGTTGTTATCACCCTTAAAGTGTAATAAAACTTTAAGATGGAATTAGAAGGTGGCACGTATGGGCCTGGGTTTGTGGGCATTAGATTCTGTCAAGAGTGGTGAGTTTATAATTTTATTTTAATAAAATGAATGTGTGCTTATTTGTCATGTATCAGATCAGCTGTGCGTGTAAGAGTAGAAGTCTTATGTTAATGTTTGTCTTTTTTTGCAGTAATAACATGTTGTACCCTAAAGAGGATAAAGAAAATCGCATTCTGCTCTACGCTGTAAGATGTTTGCCTTAATAAAAGCTTTATGGTTGTTTACAGAATCTGGCATGTGAAAGCTTTTATAAAAAAACATATAACATCATGGTTAAACTGTATGTTTTCAGTGCAGAAATTGTGACTATCAGCAGGAAGCTGACAACAGTTGTATTTATGTGAACAAAATCACCCATGAGGTTGAGTGAGTATTTTCTCAGATATTATATTTATTTGTATTTAACATTATTATAAACATGGGATACATAACATATACAAAACGCAAAAAAAGTATCAAACTAAATGATGTTACACAAAGAAACACAATACATATATATATAAAAAATCTCTATGTATATTTTTAAATAATAGTAATTCAATATAAATAAAAGTGTCACATTCAAGAATCAACAGGCAATAATCATTATAATGAAAACATATTTCTATTCATTAGTAGTGCCGTTTTCTTTGCTTTCGTATTAAGTGAAGAAGATTTCATAGAAGAGAATCATAGAACATTTTTAAATCGACATAAAAAATTATAATATTTGGCGTACAACTCCACTCAACTTTATTTATATAGCGCTTTTTACAATTTTCATCAAAACAAAGCAGCTGTACATAAGACACATTGACTATAAGTATGACAACTTAGTTCATATACCTGTAAAAACAAGAAAAAGGTGAAAACACAAAAGCACACAATTGAGGTAAAGGAGAGAGAACCACAGGTCAAATATTAAACAGACTATAAATTCCTATATGAAATATTAATTATGTATAACTTCTGAATTCTAAAGCAGCCCACCCGGCCAGGCAAATAGTGCAAAACAGTATCCAAAGGGTGGCAAGGAACCCAAAACTCCAATCGAGAAAAAAAACCTTAGGAGAACCCAGGCCCAACCAGGGGATTCCAGTTACCCTCTGGCAAAAGCTGCTGCCTATGCACAAGCTCAACAGTGCTTTCACAACAAGGCTAAATAAAAAATAAATAAACGTACTAACAAGGTCAATCATAGATTTAAGATTAACATTAACAATCTAATAGCATTTAAAATTTTGTAGTGAAATTGCGTCAAGTCGCCGCATCCTTTATCCAGCTCTATCATATCAGCTCTTGTCAGGTCACCGCTTCCCATTCTCAGCTCTGCCATCAGGTCTGGGCATGAACTGCATTCTGCGGTAACCTTGGAACAAAGAGACAAGACTGGCTGAGAGTAGAGTACTGTTCTGCACTCTTTGATGCAACAAGTACATCATTTGTTGTTGGATGTGTTCGTGGTTACAGTTGATCGAAATAATGCAGCCTAAATTCTTTGAGGATTAAAATTATGGAAGTGTAGTGAATGCAAGATTAAAAAGATGCGTCTTTATTCTAGATTTAAACTGACAGAGTATGTCTGCCTCCCGGACAGTACAGGGAAGAATATTCCAAAGTTTATACAATCAGTAACTTTACATTTCAAATACACCAGAAAGATTTATGAGTTTGAACATCTCATCCATTTCCTTTGACCCTGTCTCCCAGATGAAAAACAATATATTAACTACATCGGAAAAAAAAGCTTGTTGTAAGCAGAAAAAATTTGCCAAGATATTTCTTTCCGAAAATCCTTTGCAAAATCACATTAAAAAAATTAATGTGAAATTGTTTCAAGATTAGATTTACAGAATGTGCATTGTGAAGATATGTCCAATTTAAATTTAGAAAGAATTTTTTTGCCAGATAACGAAAATTGGATTGAATGCATATAGTACATAAATGTGTAAGGACCCCGGCAGTCCCTGTATGCCAGTGGTCAGCAGCACACAAAAGACTAAATATGCAGGTAAAAAAAAAAAAAAGCCAAAATTGATCACTGATCAATGTACTTTAAAAGAAGTTTCAATACTACTGAATTTTTAACAAGCAGAACTCTTAAGTGTAAAAGGTTTTTTAAGCACATAACCTTTAAAATCCCTGTTTGATCTCTTCTCCCAGTGAACTCACACAGATTATAGCAGATGTGGCCCAGGATCCAACATTGCCCCGGACAGAGGACCATCCGTGCCCCAAGTTAGTGTTGAACAGCTTTTTACCCTCATGCAACCTACTTGCATTTGTTTAAAATTAAGTCAAACAATTGCTAATCTTACTAAACCGCATTTTGTTGTTTGTACATATCAATTTTATGTGGCAATTAATTTTTTGTCTCCTACGGTGAGGGAAAAATTGTGTTCGATCCCCTGCTGATTTTGTAAGTTTGCCTGCTTACAAAAGAATGAAGGGTCTATAATCTTTATGGTAGGATTATTTTAACTGATAGAAACCAAATATCAACAAAAAAATCAGGGGGGAAAATTGTATATAAAGCTTATGAATTGATTTGCATTTCAGTCAGGGAAATAAGTATTTGATCCCAAACAACCAGCAAGAATTTTAGTTTTTAACCGTAATAGTTATGTGCCTATATGGACCACAGATTAGTCCAAGAAGACCTGCCTGGCTTGTCTAAAGTTTGACAATGAACATCTAATTGATTCAGAAAAGGCTTCTGAAAAGGTGCTGGGAGACCAAAATTGACTCATGTTTTTGGAGGGAGAGAAATGCTGGTTAAGAACACCATCCCTACAGAGAAGCACAGTTTTGGAAACATTATGATACAGGATGACTTCACCGCATTGAGTGGCTAAGGGATGAAGCCATGTCCCTAAAATCTTGGACGATCACCTCCTTCCCTTAACCAGATCACTGAAGATGGGTCGTGGATCTGCCTTTAACATGGCAATATGTTTTGGTCTTTGTCAAGACAACCAAACGAGTGGCCTAAGGAGAAGCACATTAAGTATCCTAGCCTTTCTCTAAACCCTAGTCCTATAGAACGTCTATAGAGGGAGGCTAAAACTCTAATTTGCTGAGCGACAGTCAAGAAACCTAAAAGATTTAGAGAGGAGTAGACCGAAATGTATCCTGACACATGTACAAACCTGGTGACTAACTATAAGAAACGTCAAACCTCTGTGCTTGCCAACAAGGGTTTATCCACCAAGTACAAAGTTATGTTTTGCTCTGGGATCAAATACTTATTTCACTGACTGAAATGCTAATCAATTTATAACCTTTATATAAAAATGTTTCCACTGATTTTTTTTATATTCCGTCTCTATCAGTTAAAATAGACTACCATAAAAATTATAGACCCTCCATTTCTTTGTAAGTAGGCAAATTTAATAAAAAAATTCAAAAGTAATCCAGTGGGATTTCGGATCACGGATTGGATCAAATCATGGAAATGGGTTTTTAAATGCAAAAGAGGGATTCCGAACTAAAATCAGATCATGTAATCCGATCTAACATTTGATCTGGATCAAACCTGGCTTTGGGTTTTTCAAAACTTTTGACTCAGTTTGGGATCTATTTGTTTAAAAAAAGAAGGATTATCCTGATCCCATCAGAAGGGTGGATTCAGCTGTGATTTTTCAAACCAAATAAAATCAGAGAGGTTTTTTTAAGTGAATGATCACAAAACCAATGTTTACTGATGATATATACATCATATAACGTTCCTCATCTACAAAACAGGCTGGTTACGGCTATGAGTTGTTTCTAGAAAAAAGTGCAGATGGAAATACATCTCCTAAAGGCAGAGATGGAAAAAGCTGCTATCTGTCCTGTAAATTATTTTATTATAATAAAATATTGGGTAGTGTTATTTTTGTTTTGTTATTTAACATTTTAACAAAATAAGGAATGTAAAATGTTTCTGTTTATTACAGAGTTTCTGTTTCTCACAATTAAAAAAAAATGGCTAGTTGTGGCCCCTGGTATTTTGCCTACATGTTGTTCTTTGCTAAACCAGTAGGTTACACTGTTGGTTTCATTTAAGGCTCTGGTTAACAGGATTTGGTAATCCTGAAATTTGGTATTTAGATAACAGTGATCCAATCCAATGATCCTTTAAAAAACTGGCAAGAAAGTAAGATGGATCACATGATCCTAGATAGCAAAACATAGGATTTCCAAATCCGGATCAATTTGATCCAGATTACATTTTTTGAAAAACTGGGCCCAGGGGATCAAATAATTTTTCCCCCAACGTGTTGATCGTGTTTTGAAGCTGCCATAAATACTTACTGGAAATGCCATCATTATTTCTAATATAAAATATAATATCTGCTGTTGTTGGCTAACGCTAGCAAAATTGTTTATTAGTTTATTATTAACATTATTATTGGTAGTAGTCTTAATAGTAGCATGTACACTTAATCTTTTGCAATCCCCAGATGCATGGTTTTGTTGAACTGTTTTGTTGTTTTAGGTGTGGCCATAAGGAGGCAGTGTTCTTCCAGTCTCACAGTATGAAGGCTGAGGTAATTACAAGCACGACCTCTGTTTGCTGCTGCTGTTTATCCATAGTACCACAACAACACTGCAGTGTGTCTGGGCTGATGACTGTCTGCTGAACAGTGCTTTCAAACACAGAACATATTTTCTGCACTTTATACTGTGGGAATTTTTGCACATTCATTTGACATGTTTTATCATCCTAATGTGTGCTAAAAATTAAATAATAATCAGAATTGTTCAATTCATAAAAAATGTTATGTTATATTTGCTATGAAGTCATTTAGCAAATCTTTTGAATTACATGCTTTATGAGAAGGTATCAAAGTTTTAATTTTTTGCTGGCATTTCATTAGAGTCAAGGTTCAATGGTCACACAAATAAATATGATTGTATAAAGAAGTCAGTGTTTTGATTAGCAACCCTTATTACAGTTATATGCCGTTTATAATCTTGCTCCTCCTTGCTCATTTTTAGTACAGCAATGTAATAAGTAATACAAAATGTGAGTTCACAAGCTGCTTGTTGACATATCCTACCATAATTCTGTATTGCAGGATGCCATGAGGCTTTACTATGTCTGCACTGCTCCACACTGTGGCCACAGATGGACAGAGTGAGAAGATAAAGCAGAGAATGACAAAAGCAAACTGCTGGATTTTAAAGCATCGGGCGTTGCTTGCTTTTGTGTCGCTGTTATTCCATTCCAGAACAAGTTTAGACATGCCTTTAAAGTCTGAATGTATTTGATCGGTAACCCAAATGTGTTTCTAATGCATTTATAAAATATAATTCGTTTTTTATGTTTTCTTATTCTTTTGAGCAACAGATTTCTAACAACAAATGACATGCATTGGGGGACTCGTCGTTTACCCAGTTTGTTTATAGTTGATCGTTTTTTTTTAAATGGTGTATTTTTTTAATTTTGCTATAAAAAATACAAAAAGGAGTTGTTTTTATTTGTTAAACATTTTTTAGGATCCATAAAATGTGGAAAGAGAAGCACAAAAAAAATGATATTAACATGAATGCAATTGCGCAAGAGCGAAATATCAAAACTAGGCAGTTTTCTGTCAGTTGTAAGATGCGTAAAACACATAAACTTTTATTATGTGGAACTTAGTGTGTACACAGTGATTTAGCTCACAACAACAGTTTTCTCTGAACGACTGTATTTGTTGTGATAAACCGCCGCTTTGTGAACTTGATTGTGAAATTTTATTGAAAAATTATGTTTTTACAAGGTGCCCGAAGTGTATAAAAGCTGTGGTTTCGCATGGAGCTTACTGTGTTTGAAGTCAGCCCATTCGCACCAATTGCGTATAAATAACACGCGCTGTGCATTACCGTATAATACGGACGCCAAATTGCGATTTTGCGTGGATAAATACGCCTTTTTTGCGTGCATATGATACGCCAATTAACGTGTTAGCATGTTAAACAGCAATTTGTCTCATTACCCTGTCCCCAAACCCTAAACCTAATGTTAGTGTCCGTGCATATTATAACCTCTACCCAAGCCCTAAACCTAACCTTATTATTTTAATTATTTCAGTGTTTCCCAATCATGTACGTTTTAAAATGGCTGCTCTCCACCCAGGTACAAGCAAACATTAGCGTATCATATGCAAATAACATCGCAATTTGGCGTACGTATTAGACGATAATGCAACAGCGTGTTATTTATACGCAATTGGGTGCGATCAGGTTGCACATAATGCAGTTTATGTGTCTGTAGGACTAGCGTGTTTTTGACACTTCAAAATGTAGCTACTTACCAAGATCGACCAGTAATTTCTGTTATTTACGCAATGACTAAACAATCACCTCTTCATACCGGGATTTCCACGATGGTCTGTAAAAGGCATGATCAGAACATTTTCATCATATTTTTTAATACTAATATACTCGTGCTCCGATTTCCTGCACGTGCTGGAACGTTGCGAGCGCAAGGAAAGTACGCGGAAGCTCATGAACGCGTTTGTTCCTCTCCCGCCCTGTCAATCAAAACGGATAAACTTTGGCCATGTCACAATCCAAGTTATTTATTGTCACCGGCCCTAAAGAGAACTTATTAGTCTTGCGTTAGTCACTGATATGGACGGACACGCGCCAGGAGCAACTGGTAACACGAGCGCTGGTGAGAATGAAGATCTGCTCGTCCATGTATTATCGAGCACGCACTCAGAAAAGTCTGATGTAAACAGATGTGTTGTTTCTCAGGGCATGTGATCCCTCGCAGCGGCTGGAAGGCTGTGAATCCTCGGAGTAGGACTGAAATGAAGGGTCCAGCTCAGACAGTGATCGTGCACCACACCGCGCTCTGGTCCTGCGTCCAGTCGCGTGACAGTCTCTCTCAACTCGCGCACATCCAGAACATGCACATGCACGAGCGGGGATTTGATGATATTGGTTACAAGTAAGATTTCAAGAACAAGCCTGTGTCCACACCTTTCATTGCTTTTATTACAATGTATTTCACTTGTGGTGAAGGATTATAAATGTAATAAAATGTACGTGATATCCTTTAGGACAATTGTTTTAGTGAAGGTGCAATATATTTTATTATGTATTAAAATAAAAATATTGTGATTACACTGTGCTTGTAAGACTATAGCAAATGTGTGGTTACTATAGTTTTATAATAAAACTAAAAATGCTTAGGATTGTAATCATTTGTGTTTGCGTATTGCAGTTAATATAGGCCTAGTTATTATCAACAACCAGGCGTGTATGGTCATTTTTATTGTATTATGTAAAAGTATGGTGTATTTAAAAGTGGTACAAATTAAGTTTCACAAGTACCCTTATATTGACGTACGTAGTGACTGTGTAGTGTTGCCACGAATTTTTAAAACAATGTGTGTTGACAGTTTAGTAATAGTTTTATGCTAAATTTAATATTTCAATTGTTAATAAAAACTGAATGCACACTTACATGAAGTCTGTCTGTATTAAGTTTTCTGATATCTGGAGATGGGACGGTGTATGAAGGACGCGGATGGGGAGTTGTGGGAGCCCATGCAAAAGCGCACAACTTTGATTCTGTTGGCATCGCCTTCATGGGAAACTTTAATGGTGAGAGCAACAACGTTATCACTTTCGTTTCCACCTTGTCCATTTTTCTGTTTACACTAGACTTATGCATATATTATGACACTAGGCGTTGGTTTTGTTTGCAGATGAAATGCCCACTTGTGCGTCACTGACTGCTCTCCAAGGACTTCTGCATGTTGGACAGCTTTCTGGACATTTTCGGAACGATTTTGTGCTCGTGGGACACAGAGATGTGGGAAAAACTGAATGTCCGGGGGAACATTTATACTCAGCACTTCCCAAACTAAAAGACCAATTAAAAAAACATTACTGACCCTTTCCAGGGATATTGGTGGCTTTGAATCCCTGCTGTATTTATTGCAGTATGTGAATGTATATAGTTTTCTGTAGTTGTGTATTAAAGGAATTGACTTGTTTATTTTGGACTCGGTTCTGTGTATGTTCTCTAAGATGCTTGTTAAAAATTTGAGTATTTTAAAAGGCTTCCGAGCCTTACTAAAGCCCCATGGTCACTGAAATTTCCCCATGTATTGTGTCACATCATGGATGTAGGGCTAGTTTGTAACTAATTTGGATGGACTCATAAGCATAATCTGAGAATTAGATAAGTAAACCAATGAAATTAAGAAGCGATTTCTTTTTAAATTAATTTAGTCAGTAGGATGTTAGGCCTATTTAATTCTGACAATGGTTTTGTTCTATAGGATCTGTCTGAATTTTACGTAGCAAATACATAAAAGCATTTATAGATTTTTACCAATTAAATATGTTGAAATTATCGAGTGAGCTGCTATGTCCAGGCTAATAGAGGCTGCGCCTGTTCCGTCTATTCGCAAATGCCTCTTTATAAAAAAGCTTTCTGCTTTTTAACTGTCTTGTGTTATTAATAGTAATGCTAATTTTTTATATATTTTAAGAGCAGGCTTTTATGTGTGTCATTATTTGTTGTACCAAAGTGCTGCTTTAAATTTTCAAGTGACTATCAACTTGGCTTTGCAAGTATTTTCTTACAGTTTTAAATATTGTGAGTGGTGAGTTAATGTTACTTAACCAAAGTTGAAATTGCTTATTTTGGTGTGTTAAGTATTGTCAAAAAAAACTTGAAATGGCCTGTAATGCCAATTTGATTGTAGCTACTTAAAATATAAAGCAGCAAATAATTGTTTGCAGTGAATAATAATTTAAGATAAATAGAATGAATAAGTCTATGTAAAAAATGTTTTATTAAATAAGATACAGTTCGCCTACAAGATCGTAAACTCGCGCACATGAAGCAGAAGTCATTTTCAAGAGATCAGGCATCTTGACCGACCTAACTGTTTGTTTACTCACATCTCTAAGTGTTTTCCTATCTGTGCTCCTTAGCACAACTAAATTTTGCATCCCTCGTTCTTGACAGGCATTCAGCCAGATGAACGTATAAACAGATTGGACAGGCAGGAGCTAAGAGGCGGTCTAGGTGAAGGAGGCTTGAGTTTCACGAGCTTCCGAAGTGTTATAGTTGAGCCTTTGAGTTCATTGATCAGTCAGAGAGATTGGCTGTGCGGGAAACTTATCAGATCTTTTCATCCAAGCACTTTCTAAAGAATGAATACACCGTCTCTGGGGCTCGTGCATGGTGAAGCTCAGGTGCCACTTTGTTTCATCTTGAACTTTCTAGTACTTAGCTAGTGTTTTCTACGCGTGCTCTGTATTGTTCGACATGGAGGAGGCAAAAGCCCCCCTAAGTTTTTTTCACAGGTCCTCCTTCAGCATCAGCAGCTTATTGCTTCGACACGAGCGCGTGATGAGCGACTGTGGCCGCGCGCCCGACGCGCCGCACTTGCGTGCTGCGAAGCCCCCCGCCCGCTCCGACCAATCCGCTGGGGATATCGGAACATTTTCCGATTTTAATGGAAGATCCGAAAAACCACAACGGAGTGAAGCGACCAGACACGACACAAAAGGAAAAACGGAGCCTGGGGGTGTTGGAGAGACAAAAAGCGAAGCAGCAAATGAAAAAAAGGGCAAGAAGAACAAACCTGAAAAACCACCGTTTAGTTATAATGCGCTTATCATGATGGCCATCCGCCAGAGCCCAGAGCTACGCCTCACCCTCAACGGCATCTATGAGTTCATCATGAGCAACTTCCCATACTACAGAGAAAACAGACAGGGCTGGCAGAACTCCATCCGACATAACCTGAGCCTCAACAAGTGTTTTGTGAAGGTCCCAAGACATTATGATGACCCGGGAAAGGGCAACTACTGGATGCTGGACCCGTCCAGTGATGATGTGTTCATAGGTGGTACCACAGGTAAACTCAGGCGACGCTCCACAGCTGCGTCCCGGGCCAAGCTGGCCATGAAGAGAGGTGCGCGACTGTCCTCCACCACAACAACAGGACTGGCATTTGCGGGATCTTTTTATTGGCCTGTTGCTCCTTTCATGACCCTCCAGCATCCTCACCCTAACCCAGCGGCAACACCTTACATTGGTGCTCACCACAACAATTACGCAGCGTCGGTTTTGTCCCAGAGTTCACATCACTATAGTGCCGGTGCTCAAAGACTTCTCCAGTCGGGTCAAGAGGCAGCTTATTACGGGACAGGCGGTGAGCAGTTTATTACCGGACAGCGCCGGCACCATCACCAGAATAAACCCTCCTCCTCTTTTACAACAGCCTCTGTTCCTCTAGCTCTCTCCGCTCCAAGCTCTTTTAATTTACTCTCCAATCAGTCCAGTTACTTTTACTCGCATCAGGTGCCTCACGCAGCTGGACTTTCCCCGTGGACGAAGGAGGAATCTTATCTCTCCAAAACATCTCCTTCTGGACAGTATTTCCCTGGAAAACCCTCTCCTTCTGAATACATCGGAGGACTATGCACAGACATGAACAACTATTTTCCACCTTTTAACTCAGCCAGCTCCCTGCATTGAATTGTAGTCTGACGATTGTTTTGCCTTGAAGAAGCATATTTCAAATATCATGCATAACTCAAATAGAACATTAAAAAAGTCGAAACTCTCATTTTATAAATGTTTTTAATGTTCAATTATTATTATTCACTTAAAAATATAGGTGCTAAAATATGTGTCCTTTTCAAGAAGGGTTCAGAACGGCATTAAAATAAGCATTTATTTCTGAAAATAACTACTTTTTGTAGTATAAACATTTCTCCACTAGAATAGAAACGTACAGCCTGACATATAACCTTTTTTAAATCTATTATTGTTTTAAATTAAAAAAAGTTTTATTGTGTTTGTTATTTTGATGACATCTGTAAAATGGCTAAATTAAGCATTTTATCTATTAATTTAATCCTTGAGGCTAAACATTTGCAATTGTTTTCAGTTTAAAAGTTTTTATATCAAATGCAACAGGACAAGTCAACTGTCAGGCTTCAGGCATCATGTTTTGTTCTGGCCATAAATGTTTCTGTTAATAATTCCTAATGTGCGCACATTTTTAAATGCCACTGTGTAGTTGCATAAGATGTAGTACATGTAAAAATAAGTGCATGATTCTCTCTAATGCTTTTCCATGTGTCAGGTGTCTTCGGTATGTTTGTATTTAGTCAGTTGGTTAAAGATGACACTACTATAAGGACAAAACACATAATTTAATAAGACAATCATTTCAAAAACATGGCTTGCGATTTTTTGTTGTTGTTGCCCAAACCCATGTATTTGCTAAATTAAATCAAATAAATGTTTCGAAGAAACAGATGTTTGTTTAATCCATTTTTTCAAATGATTTATTTTGTAGAGAGATCTGAAACAAAATTGCAGGCGTATAAAATAAGTCTATATATTTAATAAAAAATATACAGCCTATAGATTTTAATAAACCTTTGCATTATAATTTATACAAAGAATGTATTCATTTTTACTCAACAGATATAAGTTAGCAAGATGAAAGTGTACATTTAATTTTCATGAATGTAGTTTATCTCTGAAAATTGAATGATATAGTTTTTTTTTCTCCCACAGAAAATCAGCAGCTTTATATAAATATCTTAAACTGTTTAAAATTGATGTTTTAATCTTTGCAAACAGGAGAGAAGTTACTTAAGAGGGCAAGCAACTAGCTGTCCATACAGATCCTTGTCTCATGAATTAGATTATCAACAGATTGTATACTTATTCTGAGGAGACCAAAAGGCTATCTAGTCAATGTAGAAAATACATGTTATGTGTATTTGTGCTTAAGTGAATTTTGAGTTCAGCTTCAGTCTATATACGTACATCACTATAAAGATACAATGATTTTCCTCTGTTCTCTCGCTTCTCTCTCTTACACACACACAGAATGTCTGATGCTCCCTAGAGTGCGATCCGCTACCTCAGCTCAGTAATGAAGTGGATCTCATTTTTCAAATGGCTGAGAAGCACAGAGATAAAAAGAGATGATTGGGGGAAGTCAGAGAGAAAGAAAGAAAATTCAACCACAGCATGCTAGAAATAAAAATCACTTTCATCAGATTACACCACTTCAAATAGACACAAGTGGTTTTTCGCACTTGAACAAGTTGCGGTAATTGAGTGAGCTAGATTAAAAGTGTTGCCCTTGAACCAAGGAAACCAATGACAGATCTCATCCCACAGAATAATCGATCTATAGCAGACCTTATGTGCCCTCATCATTATCACCCGTCAGAGATTCTTTGCTTTCTCAAAAAGCAAATTTGATTATGATTTTTAGAACATTTATGTAAAATAAGTACATGTTAAACATCCAACAGGAGGCCGTAGGGTGAATAATAGGTTTATAAAGTGTCAAGGATATAGCACACGGATTCAATATGGTTAACAAAAACATGACAAAATCAAGAAGGGTGATGCAATACTGTAGGTACTGTAGTTCGTGGGGGACTGCAGGAGGTGGCTCACCCAGGAGGGAGAATAACTGGTTGACCAGTGGGAGGTTTTGCCCAAAGAGGGGAAGGTGACTGCCGGGTGCTGAAAAAACGCCTCTGGGGTGCCAGACCTGCGCAGAGGGGAGATGAGGCGCTGGGAGAGAAAACGAGGTTGCTCGGGTTTGCAGGTGGAAATCTGGAAAACTAACTGAAGACAAAGCAAAGGGGGCAAAAAAACAACCTAAATGCCAAAACCTGAACCAAAACGAGAATGTAATAAATCCTAAAACAGGAAAAGTTAAACATGCAACAAATGAAAGGGGTAATAATCCAAAAAAGTCTAAAGCATGATAGGGTAAGAGAGTTCCCTCCACAAGACAAGGTTTGAGAGTTATCCACAAGACAAGGGAGATTATTTAGGAGACGAGGCTAACACACATGCAGACACCAAGCACATGGTGAACTGTCAAAACAGAGCCATATGCTTGGCAACACGCATACTCATAGAACAAAGAAAAAGCATACAGGTGGTTAGACCCGAGACCTAACAATAAAGCATATCACCAAACACTCAACTCAACTCAACTCAACTTTATTTATATAGCGCTTTTTACAATTTTCATTGTTACAAAGCAGCTGTACATGAGACACATTTAATACAAGTATGAATTCTAAAGCAGCCCCCCCGGCCAGGCAGATAGTGCAAAACAATATGCAAACGGTGGTGAGGAACCCAAAACTCCCATCGAGAAAAAAAACCTCAGGGGAACCCAGGCCCAACCAGGGGATTCCAGTTCCCCTCTGGCAAAAGCTGCTGCCTCTGCACAAGCTCATCAGTGCTTGCACAACAAGGCTTAATAAAAATATAAAAATTAAAGATTATCATTAACAATCTAATAGCATTTGAAATGTTGTAGAAAAAAAACAAAGTTGTCGCGTCCTTTATCCAGCTCTATCCTCTTAGCACTTGTCAGGTCACCGCTTCCCATTCTCAGCTCTGCCATCAGGTCTGGGCATGAACTGCATCCTGCGGTAACCTTGGAACAAAGAGACAAGACTGGCTGAGAGTAGAGTACTGTTCTGCACTCTTTGATGCAACAAGTACATCATTTGTTGTTGGATGTGTTCCTGGTTCCGGTTGATCTAAATAATGCAGCCTAAATCCTCTGAGGATTAATATTATGGAGGTGTAGTGTATGCAAGATTAAAAAGATGAGTCTTTAGTCTAGATTTAAACTGACAGAGTGTGTCTGCCTCCCGGACCGTGCAGGGAAGAATATTCCAAAGTTTAGGCGCTAGATAAGAAAAGGATCTACCACCTGCACTTGATTTTGAAATTCTAGGTATTACCAACTGACAGGACCCCTTAGAGCGTAATGTACGTGGTGGTCTGTAATACAATAGAAGTTCATTCAAATACTGCGGCGCTAGACCATGTAGGGCTTTATAGGTAATAAGCAAGATCTTAAAGTTAATGCGATGCTTTATAGGTAACCAGTGCAAGGTTGACAGAACCGGGGTTATATGCTCATACTTTTTTGTACGTGTAAGAACTCGAGCTGCCGCGTTTTGAACCAGTTGCAGTTTTTGTAATAGGCCCGCAGGGCAACCACCTAGAAGTGCATTACAGTAATCTAGTCTTGATGTCATGAATGCATGAATTAATTTCTCTGCATCTGACAGTGACAGCATATGACGTAATTTAGATATATTCTTAAGATGGAAAAATGCAATTTTACAGGTGTTGGCGACATGGCTTTCAAATGAGAGAGTACTGTCAAATACAACGCCAAGATTCTTAGCTGATGACGAGGATTTTATGGAGCAACCGTCAATCGTTAAGCAGTATTCTTGGTTGTTACGCATAGCAGTTTTCGGTCCAGTAAGTAACACTTCTGTTTTGTCCGAGTTTAGTAGTAAAAAATTGTTACTCATCCACATTTTTAAGTCAACTATGCAATCCTTTATTCGATGAAACTGCTGGGTTTCATGAGGCATCGAGGAAATATAAAGTTGAGTATCATCAGCATAACAGTGAAAGCTAATTCCGTGTCGCTTTATTATATCTCCTAGAGGTAGCATGTATAATGCGAAGAGCAGGGGTCCCAAGACTGAGCCCTGTGGTACACCGTACTGGACTTGTGATTTGCGGGACACCTCATTGTTTATTGCTACAAATTGAAAACGGTCGGATAAATAAGACTTAAACCATTTCAATGCTATTCCGTTAATGCCGACGTAATTTTCGAGTCTATGTAGAAGTATGCTGTGGTCAATGGTGTCAAATGCAGCACTGAGGTCTAGCAGCACCAATAACGAAATACAGCCACGGTCAGACGCTAAAAGCAGATCACACGTATTCTTAATGTTTCTAAACTATATCCAAATTATTAAAAACTTTTTTTTAATTGTTGCTAAATGTAATGTTCCTTGTATGACCTATGTCTCCAGTAATATGGGAGTTTTATCTGCCCAAAAAAATTCTCGCCTTTCTTGTGACAATTGTCCTAATCTGACTGCCAAGAGATAGTTAAAAAATAGATTAAAGCAGTTAAATAACTGTGCCCATTCTCTAAATACAATATCTTTCCCATACTTGTTGTTGTACTGTTCAGTGTACACACTTTACTGAAAACACGATTTTATTCCAAATGTATTCCTTGTTGAAAAGACAAATCTGGGTAAACAAATCAAATTTTCTTAATGCGCAGATGCAGTTATATTTTGTAATATAACATTATTTGTCAGCAAAACAGTTATATGGGTACATTTTTAGAAATTGAGGTTATAGATCACCTGAAAGCTGAGTAAATAAGCTTTCCATTGATGTATGGTCTGTAAGGATAGTACAATATGTGGCTGAGAAACAACTATTTAAAACTCTGGAATGTGAGGGTGCAAAAAAATCAAAATATTGAGAAAATCTGCTTTGAAGTTGCTCAGATGCGCTGGATGCGCGTTCGTTTTAATGCTCTCTTTTCGGCTAACTGCTGTAATTATGTTGTGGAGAATAGATGATGAAATTCTTTACATGTCATGCATCAGAGGGGGGACAACCCAATTACATGCAGCGATTGACACAAAACAAATACCCACGTGGGAGTAAAACAATAATGACAGGGGAATATAAAACAGGCAAATAGCACAGGAATGTAATCTTACTAAAACTGCACAAAACAACACTAAACAAGAACTGGCCAGACTTTACTTGATTTGGAATAACAACCAGCAGGAACAAGACGCAATGTCACAAAGTGATAGAACGAAATGAACTAGCACAGGACAGAAAACATAAGGGCATATAGGGAGACTAACAAAGGAAGATAACAATGGACAGGTGTGGGTAATGGGACACAGGTGGAAAGCTATACGAGGAACGAGTGGGGCTGGGCCAAAGATGAGACCCGAGAGAACACATATTAAGTCATGATTGAGAATAATATGATTCTCTCCACACAAAACCTAAGGCTTTGTCATGACTCAAGATCAAGAAAGACATGACATGGAGAGGCAGAATCATGGCAGATGCCCCACCTTTAATGAACAAACCCATGTAATTACCAAGGGGTAGACTAACGTGACAGGACAGACTAAGAAGGTGATAAGAACCAGCAAAACATGGGGAGGGTTGTGGGGAAACAGAAGAGTCCATAGGGGGGAGTACAAAAGGCTTGGGACTGGGGGGAACAGTCTTGGTCCCTTGGGACGCTTGAGAGCGCGTAGTCCCCGGGGACTTTGTAAGACTGGTTTTGTGGTCAAGGGTAACATATAACTGTGAACTCTGTCTCACCTTATTATAACACCTGATACAAAAAAAGTAGAAAACACAGATTGTAAGATCCCGCCCCAAGACAAGCCTCTGAAGCCTATTCAGACAAAGAGAGCTTTATGAAGTCATGACATTATATAAGGTTCAGTCTCTCACACACCCAGCCGACTGCGGTTAATAGACAAACATTGGTGTTTTTAAGCACACGGCACTGAGAAAACAGTTGAAAAACTAGTCTTTGATGCAGAAGATAACTACAATATATGATCACTGAGTAATCACAAAAGTGTCTGCAGGTGAATGAAAAAGAGAGTGAAACAGAAGTGAGCCTAAAGGTAAGCTGATACTTTCTTCCTTGAATCTGTGTAATAAATAACATCCTCTCTTTGACAGCAATTCCTACACATCTCAGTCACACCATCTACAGATATTTGATCATGTGCTCCCCACATGATGTCTTGAGGTAGGAACAGTATACTTGTCCAAAAAACTGCAGGTAAGACCACACACGCATTAGTAATAAAGCAATTACTAATATAATGAATTAATCATTTGTCATAATTTTCCCGTGGTTGTTTTTTTATTAGTACTAGAAATGTGATCATCGATCATCACTGATAGGGCTAGGTCTTGTGGAATTTGGCTATAACTCAACTTTATTTATATAGCGCTTTTTACAATTTTCATTGTTACAAAGCAGCTGTACATGAGACACATTGAATACAAGAAAAACATATAAGGCACATACCTCTAAAAACAAGAAAAAGGTAAAAACAACAAAAGACAGCATTTGCTCCACACACACAATATGCATACATACTTACTTAGACACATTGACATAGACGCACACACGCAAACACAATCACACACACGCACAGTGAAAGCACACAGTTGGGAGTAAGGAGAGAGAACCACAGGTCAAATATTAAACGGACTATAAATTATTTTATGCAATATTAATTATGTTTAACTTCTAAATTCTTAAGCAGCCCCCCCGGCCAGGCAAAACAATATGCAAACAGTGGCGAGAAACCCAAAACTCCAATCGAGAAAAAAAACCTCCCCTCTGGCAAAATGATGTCATGAATGCATGAATTAATTTCTCTGCATCTGACAGTGACAGCATATGACGTAGTTTAGATATATTCTTAAAATGGAAAAATGCAATTTTACAGGTGTTGGCGACATGGCTCTCAAATGACAGATTACTATCGAATACAACGCCAAGATTCTTAGCTGACGAGGAGGATTTTATGGAGCATCCGTCAATAGTTACGCAGTATTCTTGGTTGTTATGTATGGCGGTTTTTGGTCCAGTAAGTAACACTTCTGTTTTGTCCGAGTTCAGTAGTAAAAAATTGTTACTCATCCAGTTTTTTAAATCAACTATGCATTCCTTTATTCAATGGAACTGCTGGGTTTCATGAGGCTTCGAGGAAATGTAAAGTTGAGTATCATCAGCATAACAGTGAAAGCTAATGCCGTGTCGCTTTATTATATCTCCTAGAGGTAGCATATATAATGCGAAGAGCAGAGGCCCTAAGACTTAGCCCTGTGGTACACCGTACTGGACTTGCGATTAGACTTAAACCATTTCAATGCTATTTCATTAATGCCGACGTACTTTTCGAGTCTGTGTAGGAGTATGCTGTGGTCAATGGTGTCAAATGCAGCACTAAGGTCTAGCAGCACCAATAACGAAATACAGCCACGGTCAGACGCAAAAAGCAGATCATTTGAAACTCTGATCAAAGCAGTCTCTGTACTGTGACATGCACGAAATCCAGACTGGATTTCTTCATTAATGTCATTCCTTTGGAGGAAGGAGCATAACTGAGTTGAAACTACTTTTTCAAGAACTTTAGATATAAAAGGTAAATACGATATAGGCCTGTAATTCCCTAGATCTCTTGGGTCGAGTTTGGGTTTTTTGACAAGGGGCCTTATAACAGCCACCTTAAATGCTTTAGGCACATGTCAGAGATGAGTTAATACTTAGAAGAGGATCTATAATTTCCGGGAGCATTTCTTTCAGTAGTTTTGTAGGTATAGGGTCTAGCACGCATGTTGTTGATTTGGATGATCTAATGATTTTACAGAGTTCATCGTGATCTACTGTAGAAAATAATTGCAATTTCTCCTTAGGGGTGCCGTAGTTAGTTTGTTCAGTGGGTTTCACTTCTGGTTGCATTGTTATAATTTTTTCTCTAATATCTTGGATTTTACTAGTGAAGTAGTTCATAAATTCATCACTGTTATGCTGATATTCAGAATCTGAAGTCGCTGACGACTTATTTTTTGTTAATTTAGCCACGGTGTGAAATAAAAACCTAGGGTTGTAATGGTTTTCTTCTATTAGTGATGAAAAGTAGGCGGATCTAGAAGTTTTTATGGCATTCCTGTATTTTCGAGTTCTATCCTTCCATGCTATACGAAATACTTCTAAATAAGTTTTCTTAAAGTTCCGCTCCATTTTACAGGACGCTTTCTTTTTAGCCTGAGTGTGTTCACTACACCACGGTGTTGGGCTGGCATTTTTAATCTTTTTTAAACCCAGAGGAGCAACTGTGTCTAATGTTTCCGAGAAGGTAGAGTTAAAATTTTCAATAGCAATGTCAAGATCGTAATAGTTTTTACTCATGCTAGATATTTGAGACAATTCAGGCAGATTGTCGAGAAACCATCTTTGGTAGTTGAAGTAATCGTTCTACCATATTTGTAACAATGAGTTTGATTTGCAGCCGTAGGCCAGTGAAGCAAACATAATATCAGATAATGATCCGAAATGTCTTCACTCTGCTGAACGATTTTTACATCGACCACATTTATACCATAAGATAGTATTAAATCTAAAGTATGATTAAATTGTATTAAATTCCTGTATGACATATCGCTTATTGCTCCATAACTCTTTGTAAGTTGCTTTGGATAAAAGAGTCTGTTAAATGTCTAAATGTAAATGTAATGTAAATGTATGATTACGAAGGTGAGTGGGTCCTGACACATGTTGACTAACGCCCATGGAGTTAAGAGTGTCTTTGAAAGCCATTCCCAAGGCATCTGTATCATTATCTACATGGATGTTAAAGTCACCAACGACAAGGACTCTATCTGCGGCCAGTACTAGTTCTGATAAGAACCCACCAAATTCTTTAATAAAATCTGTGTGGTGCCCTGGAGGCCTATATACAATAGCTAGAATAAATTTAAAAAATGTTTTGTCCTTAGTATTAGCTGTTGATACATGAAGTACCATGACTTCAAAATAATTGTATTTAAAATTAGACTTCTAAGAGGTGATAAAATAATTATTGTGAAGTGCAGCGACACCTCCCCCTCTGCCTTTTAGACGAGGCTCGTGTTTATAGTAATAATCTTGAGGAACGGATTCATTTAGAGTAATATAATCATCTGGCTTTAGCCATGTTTCTGTCAAACAGAGCATTTCTATTTTATGATCGGTTATCATATTGTTAACAAAGAGTGCTTTATTTGAGAGAGATCTAATATTAAGCAATCCGAGTCGTAACCGTTGATTATCTGTATTTTGTTCATGTTTGATTTGTTCAACATTTATTAAATTACTTTCAAGAGGTTAACGCATTATCTTTTCTTTGCTAATGCGGGGGACAGACACAGTCTCTATTTTATGTTGTTTGTGAGAAGGGATTATTACATGTTGTATATTTTGTGTATTCTGTAACGTGAGACGGCAAGCAGACAGTTGCTTAAGCCATTCTGTCTCCTTCCTGACCTGGGCCCCAGGTAGTCAGCCTTTAGCATTATTAAGACTGTGTGCCAAATTTCTAGAGAGGAGGGAAACCCCATCCCAGGAGGGATGGAGACCTTCTCGTTTCAACAGGTCAGGTCTGCCCTCAAAACTCTTCCAGTTATTTATAAAATCTATATTATTCTGCAGGCACCACTCAGACAACCAGCCATTTAGTGATGATAATCTGCTCTAAATCTCATCACCACGGTAAACAGTGAGGGGGCCGGAGAATATTACAGTGTCTGACATCGTGCTTGCGAGCGCGATAACAGTGGCGTAGACCAAATTTTTGTGTTTGGGGGCATTTTAAAATGAAGGGGATTCTCTATATTACATGTAGGCAAATGTCTTCATTAAATGTGCGTGTTCGTGTGGACTGCCTGTGGAAGCTGAACGGGGTGATCACTTGTAAGAAAATTATTCAAATCCTTTTCTGTCATACTGACAAGTCATTCGAATCTTATAAGTGTCTACATTTTTTGTGTTCATTCACAATAACAACAAAAGTTTTGTGCTGCAAAATAATGAAACCAGTTCAAATAGAGATCAAATATTCTCAGATTACCTATGAAACTTGCATATTGCACGTCCACCGCAGAGATGACGATTCATCACTGTACTTTTTTTTATATATTCTGCCGAAATGAAAAAGACCCGTTCATTTGGATTAACTTGATTCAAGATCGAAGTCAATTAAATAGTCTGAGATTCCCATCACTAGATGTAAATTCCCTACTGTGCCCTATAATGTACAGGACAAGTATTACAGCATCAAATATATATTTATAACATATAATAAGCAGATTTTCAGTCACAATACTTAAATTATAAGCTTTATAGCCTGTATAAATGCTTAAGTCTAACAGTGGCGGTCACAAATATTTCCAAATATTTCTGGAACCAAACTTTGAGCAAATACATAGACAAGTGATCATCACTTAAAATGAATTTATATTTACAATTGATTTTCCTTAATATATGTATATAAGTTCATCTTTTCTGCGTACATTCTTACAACGCAAATGTCTTAAGCATGTAAATGATTATAAAATAATGTTATTCAGCCAATTACATTGAGCTACTTCAAACCAAAAAATGTTGTAGACCAATTAACAAAAGGGCTGTTAGACATTTCTGTAATTTTTACAGTTATTTACTTTATATCGCCCAGTATAATACAGCAGTTTATCTAGACAGTAAATAACTTTTATTTCCGTTGCATTGTGGGAATTTTGTGTAACGTCAAACACTAAATACAGTGATTTACAGTATTTTTTTAATTGATGTACTATACTGTATTTCCCCTAACGGTCTTTGGTGGTCTTTGTAACAAATCTCAATAAAATGGAAGGAAGGAGGCGGGAACCGGAAGACATTTAAACAAACATTTAATAAAGTAATAATAGCCGGCGGCCCCTCACGGATGACCGCCGGCGCAATAACAATAACATTAACATGAACATAAATATAAATACAAACACAAGTTCGGGCCCGGTCCTCTCTCTTCGACGGTCCGGTCGCTCGTTCCTTTTATGCTCCCATCTCCTACGTGATTCGAGCCCGGTGTGCGCACAGCTGGCGCTAATTCACAATTACTCACCGGACTCGAACCACGGTCTCGCCCCGCCTACTCTACTACATACCCCCATCACCCCTCACAGGCCGGGGGGTACCCCCGCGACTGTGCAAGCTCCCTCCCCCTCCCTCGGGGGGGGTGGGGTGGGGGGTATGCAGCGACGAGACGAGACAACGGAGACGGGAGCCCTCGGAGCGACCGGAAAGAGAGAGGGGAGAGAGGGAAAAAAAAAAAATCCGGTTCCCCGACATGCTGCCGCTCGTTCCTCAGCCAGCCGGAGTACTCTCCTTCGCGGTGCCTTGCGGTGGCCCTGGGGCTTCGGTGGACGGCTCGACCGTCCGCCCCCTGGCGGCCGGCGGTGGCTCCTCCTTTATCCGGGAGTCGGGGCGGGTTCCCCGTCCCCTGTTCCTCCCCCTTGGGCGGACGGACGCAGGCTCCGGCCTCTGGCAGGCGGTGGCTCACCCGCACTTCCGCCCCCTGCTCCTCCCCCTCGGGGGACGGACACAGGCTCCGGCCTCTGGCGGACGGCGGCAACCCCCCCGCTCCCACTTGGACGAAAGCCACCCCACCTCGACCCAGGGGCGCGGCAGCAAAGGTCGCCGTTCCACCGAAGTTTTGACGGTGGCCGCACCGTGCACTTCCGTTTCCCCAGAGCCACCGCTTCGGGCAGCCACTGGCGGACGCCCTTCGTCCGCGCTGCCCGAACTCTCCGGCACCGCGAGGCCACTCGGCGGCGAGGACTCTCCGACAGCATGTCTCTCCTTCCTCCCGGGTTTCGGCACCAATGTAACAAATCTCAATAAAATGGAAGGAAGGAGGCGGGAACCGGAAGACATTTAAACAAACATTTAATAAAGTAATAATAGCCGGCGGCCCCTCACGGACGACCGCCGGCGCAATAACAATAACATTAACATGAACATAAATATAAATACAAACACAAGTTCGGGCCCGGTCCTCTCTCTTCGACGGTCCGGTCGCTCGTTCCTTTTATGCTCCCATCTCCTACGTGATTCGAGCCCGGTGTGCGCACAGCTGGCGCTAATTCACAATTACTCACCGGACTCGAACCACGGTCTCGCCCCGCCTACTCTACTACAGTCTTCAAACACAAAGTGATTATTTTGCTCGTTTCTGAGGGACAGCGGCTTTGCTCTATACGTTTTGAAAAAGGAACCCCATCGCAGAACGGAGAAGGTTTTACCTGGGAAGTGAGTGGCACAGTTCCTGAAAACACCTGAGGCTGAAAATGTAACGTTGTGTTTTCAGCAGAGCTGGGAGAGACTGTGACTTTTAAATTAATATTTTATACAAGGGGTGTAACGATACACTCAGCTCACGATTCGATACGTATCTGAATACGAATACGATACACATCTCGATATTTTGAACAAAATAAAAAAATGAAACTGAAATTCAAATAACATTTATTTTCTTAATATTAACAATTTAGTAACTTTTTGTTGTACAATACAATTGATAAATAATTTTTACATTTTAAGGCTTACCTGAAATTAGAATTAAGATCAGTGTCAATTTTGACAGCAAATTTTGATTTAGTTTTAGTCATAGTCTTTTGACTAAAATGCAATTTAGTTTTAGTCATCCCAATCATAGTCTAGTTTATAGTCATATTTAAGTCTACTTTTAAGTCTACGAAATCTGCATTATATTAGTCAACTAAAATCTATCTGTGTTAAATCATCTAATTGGTGTAATTAAATGTTCTATACAAAAATTTAACTGTTTTGACTTATTTACTTTACCTTAGAATTAAAATAAACCAGGTCATTGCCTTTATTTTTCAGAAAAGTTCAGTAACTACTGGATTTGCATCGTCGGAACACTGAGAATATAAGACCATGAACGACATATACTAGTTCATTAAGTGTAGCTTTGACTCAATTGACTCGTTCGTGAAGGGCGTATTCATTCAGCCAACCCCATTGGCTAATGTCTTTGCACGGTCTTTGCTTGAGACGGTAATGAATGAGAAATATCTAATCTTTCAAAAAGACAAATTACATAAACTGTATTACATTTCTTCAATTATGCAAATCACAGACTTTTTTTTAGCAATGTCATTCAATCTTTTAATATACAGTACGACTCACTTCATCACTTCTCTGATCGGAACAGTGGTGTCTTTTGGCTTCCTTTATGTTGAATATCACGTTATGCAGCAGCTCACGTTAGCGAATAAATTAACACGTTTGTGCCTGACTTTGAAATCAGTTTCGTGGTGACTCGCCTGCAGTCACGCTTCAAGTTCGCTGTGTTTTACCGGCGATTTTGAAGGAAAATAAGACGACTTTTAAAGCACGTGAAGAGACAGATTGTGTCTTGTGCTTCCTCTTCTTCCAGAGACTTCTCTCTCTCTATCGCATATGTGAGATAAGCACACGTGACGCGCTGGCCCAGAGTAGGTAGCCTATTGACCGCTCAACGAATAGAATTAAACGTATCGTAAAATATCGCCATCTCTCCACGATGCGCATCGTAACATTTTTGTATCGCGAAATATCAAAATACGAAATATCGTTACACCCCTATTTTATAATTGAGAGAACCGCACGTTTCCGACCGAGCTAAGAGGACGGTGCATTTCAAATAATATTTAATACCTTAAACCTGGCTCAGATTAGAGGATTCTCGGCCAGATTTTACCCTGATTTGCCCTCCCGAGAATCTTTGAAAAAATCGGGCCCAGAACCTCGGCCCAGCGTTCACAGATCGAATCTTACACCTCCCGATCTGCTCCGAGAGAAATCTTAGCCGCCCCGATCATATCAAACATGTTTGATATTTAGGATTTTAAATCGGGGTGATGATGTTGGTACTTTCGCTACAGCCAATGAAAGACAGATCTGAAAATTGACGGAGATTAATGAGAGACCTTTAAAAATGTCGACCGCAAAAGATCATGCAAGGGAACGTTGTACAGCGGAAATCGAGGAAAAACTTGTGTCAACAACATGATCGTCTTTATAATGTATCCTCAAAACCATACCACAACCGCATAGATAAGCAAAAGTCGCGTCGGTTTTAAATGTACCGCGTAGTTTAACTGCTAACGCGCAGCTTGTAATTTCGTTCAACAGATTGTTATTTGGCTATAGGCACACATATAACATGGGTTTATGAGTTTGTTTTTATGCTGTATCTAATAATCACATTGGCATTCATCTTTATTTACGGCAGCGACAATAGTTTTCTTTCGTTATTTTTTTAACATTAAACTTAATCGGCTCGTCCAAAGCACAGTCATAACTTCAGCCCTAGCAAAAAAGCATTATAGCACCGATCCTGCTCAAAATACGTTCCCGCGGCTTTGGACTGACAGACAGAGAGAATCATTCAGACCGCGACAAAGACACAGCATTCCAGGATTGAATGTTACATACATTGCTACAGTTTTGCTTCAAAAAAGTATAAATCCCTTGCTACTAATTGCTACAGAAACATTTGCTTTTCACACTCTAGACCTGTTGCATAGCCGCTGAATTTCCTTCATCAACCGTGGAAATACACTTTTTTCATAATAGGACAAATAGATCACGTGAAATGTACTGCGATGTTAAATTTCCTATATTTGAGTGTCTTAAGATGTCTTTTGGTGTGTGTGGGAAGGGGGGCGTGGTCTAGCGTAGTCTGGAGAGAGAGAGAGACATGAAATCGGCGGGAAATTAGTAGGTCAAAAACCGATTGTAAACACCTGTCTGTATTTACAGTGATTGGCGGGAAGAGGATAAAAGCCAACACGAGGGGAGAATCAGGAGAGAGAGTTGAGCTGAGGACACGGAAGCAAAAGAAGCACTGACGCTGGGAGAAGAGACGAATAAAAGATTCCTACATGCCAGGAGGCAGTAGTTAAATATTATTTCCTTTTACTCTGTATTTTATGTTTATAAATAAACAAACACTCTTACCAGCTACGCCGACCCTATCTCCTTTTTTCCAAACCTACGAACCACATAACATTGGTGCCGAAACCCTGGAAGGTAGGTGAACACCGCCGCGATGCAGAACCCGCACGCCTCACCGTTTGCGGAGGTTATCCACTCGCTCGCTGGTCTCCACCAGGAGCAACACCAGGCCCTGCTGACGCTGCAGGGGGAGCAGGAAGTACGCTTCGAGAGGCTCCTCCAAGCTCAGACGGATGACCGCGAGCTGTTCCGGAGCTGGATTTCGCGGGGGGAGCAAAACGAGGGCATACCAACGGGCACCGCCTCCTCGACTCCCGTGCTGCTCCACAAGATGGGTCCCCAGGATGACCAGGAGGCCTTCATAGACCTGTTCGTCAGGTCCGCTCAGCTCGCTGCTCAACAGCTGCCAGTCCAGAACCTCCTGGATTACACGGACCTCCAAAAAGGCAGTCCTCTAGCGGGTCGGGCGGACCCCGGAGAAGCAGCGACTGTGGTTTCGGTCGCTGGAGCTCGGGGATGGTGACCAGCCCTTTGTGTTTTCCCAGCAGTTCCGGGATGCGTGCCGCAAATGGTTGCTGGATGATGTCAGCGACATCGATACGACGGTAGAGAAGGCGGTACTGGAGCAGTTTGTGGGACGGATGCCCGCCAGGAATGCCCAGTGGGTCCCCTGCCACCGGCCGACATCGCTGATACAAGCCGTCCAGTTGGCGGAGGACCACATGGCGGCGTGCCATGGGGTCAGCGATTCCCTGACCTCTCTCCTCCCCTCTTGTGTTTCCCTCTCTTAGGCCCCGTCCGGTGCCGCAGACAGCGGCTCTGGTCCGGGGCATTCCTCCAATCCGGTTTCTACAGGACGCAAGGGCTGAACTGTGGCGTGGGGGAATGACCAGTGGGGTAGCGCCCTCCCGGTTTTCCCCCCCTTCCTCTTCCCGCCAATCCTTTGGCCCTCTTCCGCCTACCGGGGCAGCGGGTAGGCCTGGGCCGGTCTGCTGGCGCTGCGGGGGCCCGGACCACTTCGCCAGATCGTGTCCAGTTATGGAGGTTGGTGCGGTGATCCGGATCCCCGATGCCCCGCGGACCGCCCTCGATCAGGCGGGGTTGTACCAAATACCTGTGAGTATTGAGGGGGGAACTTATCAGGCCTTGGTGGATTCAGGCTGCAACCAAACCTCGATCCACCCAGGCATGATTCAAGTCACGGCATTGGATACGGGCCGCGAGGTTAAGGTAAGGTGTGTGCACGGGGAGGTGGTGAGCTATCCCTCAGTCGCCCTGGCGATCAAATTCAGGGGAAAAAAAACATACAGTGGAGGTAGCTAGATGCTAGTAGCCGAGTTCCTCTCCAGGTGGGGGGGAGGGGAAGCTGCAGGCCGGATGGGGCCCCGGCCTGAGTCGGGGGGTTGGGGTATGTGGCAAGGGGGGCGTGGTCTAGCGGAGTCTGGAGAGAGAGAGACAGGAAATCGGCGGGAAATAAGTAGGTCAAAGACCGAAATTAAACACCTGTCTGTATTTACAGTGATTGGCGGGAAGAGGACAAAAGCCAACACGAGGGGAGAATCAGGAGAGAGAGTTGAGCTGAGGACACGGTAGCAAAAGAAGCACCGACGCTGGGAGAAGAGACGAATAAAAGATTCCTACGTGCCAGGAGGCTGTAGTTAAATATTATTTTTTTTTATTTTTTTTTACAAAAACAAAATCTCTTACCAGCCACGCCGACCATATCTCCTTCCTTCCACACCTACGAACCGCATTAGTGTGCAATTATGAAATAAAAAAAACTTCCAATTAAACTTTCTAAATTAGTTTTTTGCTCTTGTTACCTTTAGTCTTATTTATAAACACACCTTTACCGCCAACGTTTTATTCTCTTGACATTTCACATTCATAAATGCAAGTTTACAAAGGGCAAAGAAATTCAAATGTAGATGTGATGCCAGGTTTAATTTTTTTTTTTTAAACCGTACATTTACGAAGGAGCTGATAGAACCGCACTGTTACGACGATGCTGAGAGAAACTTACATTTCCAACGAAGATTGTAATTCCCAAGAGAGAAACAAGCAAGGTTACTTATTGCTACTTTGTTGAAAGCATTCCTTGAAAGACTGCTAACAATATGTATTTCTGTAAGGTTTGTAACCACCATACTGCCAGTTTTAAAACTTGTTTTGCCCATGCTAAAAGTCATAGAAACCTAGCTAATGTGATTATGTGGCCGATAAAGTTTCCTCGTTGTGAATTCATTTTAGAGTACATATAACTTTACGGAATGATAAAAAACGTACTTGTCCTTTTGAGGACAAAATATTTTAGAGTGAGGTCGTCCTTAGCCACACACATATCTAGAAAACACTGGCAGTCACTTGTAGCACAGCCAGATTCACCACAAGATACTCACGTGATTGATGAAGTTCCAGACATCCAAGTCCACGGTGACAATGTGGGCCCATCTCATAGTAGTCATGGAATTAACCAAGATTTGAGCCCTGACACATTTGCTAAGGATCTGGCATTGTTATATTTTAAAATTACAGGCAAAACTGCTTTTGCCAGCCACGTAGCCTCATGTCATCTTAGCTGTGTATGTCAGCCAAACAGAGTGTAAGTGATTGTTTACCCAAATATGAAAGTTCTGTCATCATTTACTAACCATCTTGTCAGCGCAAACCTGTATGACTTTGTTTCTTCCACAGAACACTAAAGAAGATATTTTGAAGAACGTTGGTTGCTGGTACCCATTCATTGCATTGGTTTTGTGTTCATACAGTAGAAGTGAGTGGTTGCCGCTCCTGTTCAGTTACCATCATTCTTCAAAAACGTATGGATGCTTATTACTTACTTTCCTATTTTACAATAATTTCCCTGTTAATGTAAGATTTTTAGTCAGGGTAAATCTAGAGGATGGAACAAAGTGCACTGCAAAGACAAGAGTGAGTCCAAAGACTGGCAAAATTGTGAAGAGAAAAACAACAACAATATACACCAGTGCATCATCCTTCCTACGCCACCTCACGTAATTTGAGTGGAATAACTTGATTAGGTGAGACACTGCTCAATGCTCAATAGTACAGTAGACAGATAGTTTCCAGTTTATTGGGGATTTCTAAGTACAACTAATGGAGTGTAACCAACTTGAAATAAATCTCACTATCACATAGGTTACAGCGTTTTTTGTGTTGAAATATTAAAAAAAATGATATGTGTAAATAATATTGGACAATGTTGTTATATTGGAGAATGTTATTGCAATAGTGAACTGTATTATGTACTGACAGTTTTTTTGGGGTGCAATTAATTTATTTCGATGCCCTACAGGAATACCGAAGGATTTTCGTGATAATTTTCCTTTAGGACACTTACAGGATCAGGAGTCCAAAGGACACCTACAGGATTTCGTTTGGAATGTAATGTATCCTGTACTATGGGTTTTTATGCTCTAGAGGTTAGATAGTTGGACTCGTAGCCAGAAGGTCACTGGTTCAATTCTCAGTGCCACCAGGAAATGACTGAAGTGCCCTTGAGCAAGGCACCTTACCCCTGTTTGCTCTGCAGTGATAGCTGCCCACTGCACCCTACTTGTATGTCGCTTTGGATAAAAGCGTCTGCCAAATGAGTAAATGTTATGCTGTTCTGAAGGATTTTCTATTTTTATTTATTTTATTAAGTTATTTAAATGATTTTTCTTCACATGTTAAGTGCTGTTTGATGCAGTTGATGGTGAATTCCATTTAAAATCAGTTATGTTTGTATTCCCCATACAATTCTATAAAATAATTTATTTTCTTTACATTTCATATTGTAAGTTAATTGTGAATTCCATTTTAAATCAGTTCTGTATGCATTCCAGATAAAATCCAGGGGGATTGTCCATGTAATAAGTGCACTGTAAATCGCTTTGGATAAAAGCGTCTGCCAAATGACTAAATGTAAATGTAAATGTAAAATAATTATTTTTACAATATACAGTACAATATTTTTTTTACTTTACATTCGATAAAATGGTTTGAATGACAGAAGTGTTTATGCATTCCTGCAAATAACATTAATTGTTTTAAATGTTTTTTTTGTTTAAAGCATTTGTAATGTTTAAATTAATTTAAATAAAGAACACTTTTTCAATGTTGTATTGGGAGTTATTGTCATAACCTGTGTTGGATAAAAGTCAATTTTATATAAATATTTTAAAATCTAATTTATATTTACTTCAAACATAAACAGTGAGTTACTGTAAAAACCCTTTGAAATGTCTTACAGTGAATATTATTGATATCGTGTTGTCGCAATAGCAAAATTGTCTCAATATTACCGTGGTCAAACGATAGGTCTTCCGGGCCTAACATAGAAATTGTGTTACGGTACGCGTAAAGAACCCAGATGCAAGGCAGTAACGGTGAGTAAGATATTTATTAAATGAATAAATGCAAAGAATAACCCACAATGGGGGAAAAAAATTGGAATAAATAAATGTAAAAACAAGAACAAAACACTTCCCACGAGGAAGAGAGACAGAATGTCTATGACTATGACTAAAACAAACTAGAGGACCACTATATACAACTCATCATTTTTCATTTAAAATATTGCAATAAATATTGTACAGTGGACTTTATACCGAGGTATTAACGTAAAGTGAGATTTTGATATTGTTACATCCCTAATTAACACAGATATCACAGGCCGGACGTCAAGCTTACACTTTTTGTCTTGGTTAGACTCCATGCTCTGGATACTTATTGTAAGAAGGATCTAAAGATGCTCTGTGGAAGTTAAGAGGAAAACATTCTGAAAGGAAGGAAGTGAGCATGAGGCCTGAAAACATAAGCTCATGTACCTGAAGCTCAGTATACATTCCCTTACCATAGCTGAGCTTTGTAAACCAATTCCACAGACATGATGTTCCATTCTCCACACTATAGGGTGCGATTATCCCCGGCAAACTCACCACCCTGTGAAATCACATGGGTGGGATTCTATTTTACGGGCGCCCGCCTGTCTCTAAGCAGTAAGCCAATCCCTTTGAGTCTTAGCGTCGCACAGACACACATCTTTGTCCCTCACAAACTCGCTCCATCATAGAGCCGACTTCCCCGTCAGTCATGACACATAACAAAGAGATGTCTGTTTGGTCTACTGACCTGACCTGCTGCCCCATGAATATTACCCCACACTGCAGCTAAGAGGCCAGGCACATTCTTCTGTTATCTATACATGAATACTTCAATACCAACAGATCGCCTGATCGGACTACTACACTTCAAGACAGCAAAAGATTACAGAAACAAAACGTTCAAAGCATGTTTTACATTTTTTTAAACGAATCTCACCCATTAAAACCCATAATATCTGAAAGGAAAAAGTAGATTCTAAGAAAAGCTTTTCATCGAATTGTTGACAAAAACGTTATTTTCCCACTACTATTGCATAAGAAAGAGATTCATGTCATGTATCACATAATCATCAATCATGAAAAAATAAAAAATGAAGATAAATTATTATTTTGCCCAACAAAAACTGTAATTCTGGTTTAAGACATTATACCCCAGTAAATACGCAACAGTGTGGCGTGACAACTAACCTGGTATATATAGATAGGTGTTTTTTCAGATGTTGGGATTTTAAGAATATTTCTGTTAAAGTAGCCTAACGTTTGCCACAGTTGTGGTAATAAAAAAATCTATTTACAAAATGTAGTTCATTTTTTTTCAAAAAGTAATCTTGTATAAATAAAGCGATAGAATTTTTGATTGTTTTTTAACAGTAGTTCAAAAATTGTTTTCTAATCGAAAATAAGAATAAAAGCGTTATAACAAACTACATAAAAATAATTTCAAATGATTACACTATGAATTAATCAATAATTATTGTACTAGCGTATAAATGCAATAACATACAAATAAATAAAAATGAATTGTTCATGACAAAACATGTAACTTATAACGTAAGTTTATAATTTATAATATTTATAATTTGCTTTTTAATAATATTTTATTTTCAATAAACATGGTTTCTTAATACAATTCTATATACATTAACATAAAATTGATAAATGTGTCGATTCTGTCTCGGCGCGTGAAACCCGGAAGTTGTTCTGCGTGAGGTAGTCTCGACCCGGAAGTGATATTAAACGTTGTAGAAACGTGAATCAAGCGGCAATTCTGTTGTTGTACGTTTGAGCAAATTTGACTCCACGAAACTTTTTCAAAAATGTAAGTTTGATTTTAAACTATAGATTGTGGCGGATATTGTAGTCAAACGTTAGAGCATTGAAATACTGCATGTGTATTTTAAATTCAGCGGTTGAACTGTAATTTGGTCACACTAATGCTAATGTTAGCACACAATGAACCGTCTTTCATACCGTTCCTTATGATTTTGTTTCTTAAATCCATAGAAATAAATATTTTTCGCGTTATCAATCAAAGTGTTCTTTTTTGTGGACAAAAGAATTAAAGTTGTGCTTTTCTTTGAGTCTTAGTATGTTGCGTGTCTTTGTTTTGAAACGAACACACTGTTATAATCCACCTCTTGTGTAACGTTACTAGTGAACATAATTTTGCAGTGTGAACTCTAGGTTTCATCTCGGTTTTATAATTGTGTCTCTCTTTTAGGAGTCTGTTAAACAAGCCCAAATCTGAGATGACTCCAGAGGAGCTCCAGAAAAGAGAGGAGGAAGAGTTTAACACCGGCCCCCTATCTGTCCTCACACAGTCTGTGAAGAATAACACACAAGTGCTTATCAACTGCAGAAATAACAAGAAGCTTCTGGGCAGAGTCAAAGCATTTGACAGGTATGTATTAAATGTGTAACCTACTGTTCATTTTATGTCCAATTTCTCCAAGGCAGAACTGTGTTAGTTTTTCTATTTTGGTACGTTTTTTTTTAACGCTACATGTTAGAGTCTATGGTTAGTTCAACACAGACTGTTCAGTCTCTTTTCAAACATTTGGTTGCTCAATTTACAAGTTTGTACAATAGTTTATACTATTATGCTATATAGATATGTTTTTTAAGTGCAACTGAATTGTGCTGTGAGTTCTTTGCCTTGTATACTTAAAAAAAAAGATCACAAACCCCATTTAAAGCGATACTTCACCCAAAAATTAAAACTCTTTAATCATTTACTTACCTTTGAGTTGTTCCAAGTTGTTATACATTTATTTGTTCGGATGAACACAGAGAAAGGTATTCTGAAGAATGCTTATAACCAAACAGATCTTGCCTCCCCATTATAGGACAAATTACTATATCATTTTTTTGTTTGTTTTGTTGAACAGAAAATACATGATTTTATAGAATGTTGGGCAGCTAACAGTTCTAGGTCACCTTTGATTACCATTGTGTTTTTCCTACTATGGTAGTCAATGAGGGGCAAAATCTGTCTGGTTATACGCATTTTTTCAAATATCTTTGTCCATGTTCATCAGCACAAAGAAATGTGTAAAGATTTGGAAGAACTCAAAAGTGACAGAATTTCAATTTTGGATGAATTATCCCTTTAAAAGCGAGGGGGGCAGATATGTAAAGACCACAAAGCATCTTAAAATCATATTTTATATAGTTTTGTATCTTCACTTTCTTTTCTCTTAATTTGCAGGCATTGTAACATGGTGCTAGAAAATGTTAAAGAGATGTGGACCGAGGTGCCCAAGAGTGGGAAAGGCAAGAAGAAGTCCAAGCCAGTAAATAAGGATCGCTACATCTCAAAGATGTTTCTGAGAGGTGATTCGGTCATTGTTGTTTTGAGGAACCCACTTATCACTGGGAAATAGGCTTGATGCCTGAAACCTCAGTTCTAGTACAGGCATCCTCCTGGGACGCTCAACTCTGATTGACTTGTATTAGACCATTCAAGAAGCAAATTCTTTTATACTCAAAACAGTACACGTTTGCCACATTTGGCCTGTGCAGTGTGATGTGAAAGACACTCATGAAAGGTTGTCTATTGCCTGGGCTGAAATGTGACAAAATTTTCCATCTGTATTTTTTTGTTTGTTTGTTTTCAAGCTGTCATAGAAATGTACTATTGTTTAGTCGTGCAGGAATTGTTTCCTAAATAAAGTTTTGGTTATTCAGACCTCTATAAATCTGTTTCTTGATGATTTCACAACTTAACTATTTACAGTTAAACTAAATAGTTTTATCTGTCAAAAGTTTCACATTGCTGTTTGTCCTCATTCTCTTTTACTGTCTGGTGACCACCTCCCCTCAACTGATTGTCGTTTGATAGAGTCCCCCGGCAGCAGCTTGGATGTCAGTGTAGATTTCAGCAGGCAGCACTCAATAAGTGACAAACTGCCGTTTAAAGGTTTCTGCATTATTAATGTGACCAGATGTGCTGACTGTCACTTCACACCCCTGCCCTCCACTGTGGGCTTCACTGACCCCTTCGTACATGGTGCCTTTTTTAAAGAATTAGTCTTTTAAAGACACTTTTATAATTATTATGTAATTTTAATAGAAGGTTTGAAAGTTGCTTCTGCAGAGTGTTGGTAGTTAATTACTTTTTTCTTATTATATTTTTTTCTACTAATATACTAAAGGGTTATCTCGGGACCTGACCTGAAAGGACAGTCTCAGGAAATCACACAGTCAGGTTGCTTAAATATTCAGTGGGTTAGTGAAAATTCATCACTGGATCAGTTTGTGTAATGCATTCCAAAAGGATCAGGTTTATTCTATTTGGTAATTTCTTTTTATTTGTTTTAGAACAAAACTGGACAAAGAAAATGTGAACTCACTACACATTTTGGGATAAATTATATAAATTATTAACAATGATACTTTTTATACTTTACCTATTAAGTATTAATATGATGCATTTCTCTTTTATGGCTTGTTGAGGATTTTACTTTTCTCAGCAACCAAACCACGGTCGTAACAAACTATAAACATCCTTCACTATTGTGAAGGATTGTGGTGAGTTTTGCAATATATATATATATATATACGTATTGTCTTTTATCTACAGTGTCTTGAGAGATTGACTGGCAATAAAGTTGCAGAGAATGGATGTTGTTTATATTTAGGAAGTTACAATTTTCTCAATTAAGTTTCAGTTTGATACTCATTTCAAATGTTTTAAGACTTTTTTAAGACTCCTGTGTTCATGTCAGAGTAGCCCTAAACCTGAAGGCACTCTAGTTTTCCCTGTCCAACAGCGAATCGCATATCCAGCAGTAGTCTTTCCTGCCCTGGGCTGCTGCACCTGGAGACTGCGTGTGGCAAGCCTGAGGTTCTGTAAATGCTAAGGTGACACTTCTATACCTGAGGTCTTATCATGAGCTGGTGTCAAATTTGAGCTGGTGATTTAAAGGCAAAGGTGTGCAATGTTTTGTCTTGTTTGGGGTCATTTTGGGGTGAACTCTACTGAACCATGGTTTGTTTATACAATATGATATTTAAAACAAAAATCAATAAATCTCTCTCAGGATGACATGAAAACTGTTTTTCCTCATTGTGTATTTGCATTTGTGTTGTTAGTACGAATACATTTTCTGGACAACATATTTATTGTTCCCTTAAAACAATACATGATATTTTAAAGGAGTATGCTTAGTTAAGTTCAAAATTTCCCCCAATTCACTTTCCACAGTGGGAATAAAAATTAATTTTGAAGTGCTTTAAAAAACCCACCTTAATAACACAATCTAATTGATGACCTAAAAACACAGTTAACTCGTAAGATCATAACATTTTTACCACCATTGTGTTGTTACGATAAATTGGATAGGAAATAAATGGGATGAGCAAGTTTGCTTTACTAAAATATATTATGGTAACCATGGTATTTCTGCTAAAATACAAGGAGATTTCAGATGAAACAAGTTCCTCTCAAGTCCACACAGGTGTGATGTCTCAGCATAAACACAGGTGTCCTCACAGGTGTAATTCTTGAGATGTTTCCTGTTTGACAGAAACAGAAATAGTTCAATTTAGGTTTAGTCTTGAGCATATTAATTGTTAAATTATTACTTAAAAATGTTGTAAAGTTTATATGAAGAGTTTCTTTCCAAAATGAGATACACTGTAAAAATATAATCCAAAACTTTCTCCCTTCAAAGAAAAATAAGCAATTTGATATTTATAGCATTTTTAGTTAAATGAGACAAATGATTGTTTTGCATACTGAACAAAATTTACCTAAACATGTTTCTAACAAAGATTATGTTGTTGACTGGACTGAATTTCTCAAGTTTTGGGCCAAAATGCATCAGAAAGCTTGCTCAATTTACAAAACAGTGAATTCTGAACAAGCAATAATGCAAGACATTGAAAGTTCCCAAGATGCATTGCAGCATATTCAATTCTGTGTTTCTTATTTGTTTTTCTTTTAAAGATTAGTGTTTTAGTTCTTGCTGGTTCAATTTATTCTTTAATATGGTTATTAATGTTTGTTATCTTTATTATTTTGATGAATGATGGTTTTTGATTGTTACCATGGTTGAGATTTGTGTGTGTTCAATATTGAGGTGTAAGTTATTTGATCAAAGTTTTGGTCTGTTTGAGGCCTGTTTGAGGCAGAATACATTTACAATTTTAGTAAAAAAACAAATACATTTGTTAATTTTTATATTTCACAGTACTTAAAGACCACTTGGAATATTTCATTTTGCTAATTTAACATTTTTCATCCACACAACAGAAATATATTAATCTTCACGACTACAGTAATTGGTGTGACAATAATATCCTTATTAGAAAAATAAGACAGCATTACATAAAAAAAACAAATTTTAGTTGGCTAAACAAAGTATCATTACTTCGAAAAATTTAATAATATATGTGGAGTCTTCCTGCATCAGGTTGCCAATTTTTTTTACGTTGGCTCAAAATTTTTAACACTGTAACTGCGTTTATAAAAAATAAAAAACAGTTTTTTACTGTACATTACAATTAATTTAAATCATAGTTGGTTTGTTTTGATTAACGCCATTATACTTTAAAAAAGATACAGCTAAATTTGAATCTTATTTTGGAGACAAACTTTTCAAACAAGACTATCGATGTGGATCAAATTACGAATTATTATTTCAGATGTTATTGTTTTATTGCAATTTAAAGGTTACATTTTTAACAACAACAAAATATCACACTGAATTAAAAGAAGAAATTAGAATTTTATAATTTCAAATATGGTTACATAAATAATGGTCAAAATGATAGAAAGCCTGTTGGATATGAAGGATATTTAACATTTCGTCTTATTAGTGCAAAGGAAAAAAATAATAACATTTCTGCCTAATCAAATTAAGTTAAGTCTGTTTTCATCATTGATGTTTTGCCTCTTCAATAAACCTCTGTTTAACCTTTAACAACCTGCAACATCTGCGGTGTATAGGCTTTCATTTCTATTCAGTAAATATTCCCATATGTCCCTTCATACATCTTCATATCGCTTTATATCAATCTCATCAGATCGTAAGGGTTAGTTTACTCTTATCACAATATCCCAGTTAAGTGACTAAAGAGGTATTTTTCTTTGGCCTTCATTTAATCCTTTGTTTATTGCCAATTACTTTAAAGGGCTTTCCTACTATCGCCCATTGTTTGTCATAATTTACAATTAATTTATATAACATCCCTCTTAATTCCTCTCTGAAGGAAGAGGTGATAAAATCAGTTTCATAAAAACGGTCAATTTCCTGCGATTCCCATTGCAAGTGTATACAGAGCTTTTCTGCCAATCATATTATTTTTGGTGTGAAATTGCAGTCCATTTCAGCTTTCTGTTCCCTTCATTTTTCTTAGAGTGTGTGATATGAACTTGAATAAGTTTGTTTGGGGTTACAGCTCTTGGCAGGAGAGCGCTATGTTTTATTCAGCACGGTGAGGTGATAAGAGAGGAAGTGTGATTATGATAGCGATCGGTCACGCGTCGATACAGTCTCCCCCGCGCGCGCAACGCGACACTGCCGCACAGAGCGCGGGGCGATCGATCGCTCGCGCGCGCGGTAACTCGACACGCCGCAGTTTGTTTCCAAGCAGCATCACAGGCGTGAGATCAGGTGCACACTGAAGAGCCAGAGGTGACAGGACACTTCACATTAAATAACTGCCCTTAAACTTTGCTGCTCTCTAAACACTATGTGCGCACAGCCTCTCGCTATGTTTGTGTTGTAGGCAATTCAACAAATACTGTGCTTCTTTTCTTTCTATTTGAAAAGCGATTTTTTTGTAATGTCATACCCCTTTCAGACACTTAATTAAATATTGTGGACTGCTTTAGAGTAATACAAACGAGATCTTATCCCATGACATATTACACAATCAATTATATAGGACTATGCACAGTTTCCAATTCGTTTACGGCGTGTGTGATTTGTGTGACTTGATACTTACAGTAAAACGGTCAAAAACACATTAAAAAATGTGGTAAAATGTGGTTACTTTCCCACTAAAATGTATGTCACTTACTGGGGAATGTGGTCATAAAGGAACTAGATTTGATCTATAAAAACAGTTGCCGAAAATATAACATTTCCTTTACATTGAGGCATTTAGACGGAGTTCTCCTAAGAAATACACAAGGAAATTATAACAATCAAAGCACAAAAATAAATCAACCTGAAATAATGATGAACTCATTTGTAGAGATGAATGATCTAAGATCCACAGCATTTTGAAGGCTTAAAAAGGGTCCAAGAAGGAAATATTGAATTATTACGATTTAAATCCAAACTAGCAACTAGTCTTTAAAGGAGCTGTTTGAAGCGATCAGACCTTTTTAATTAGATGAATTCTAAAAATTTGCAACTTCGGCTTCTTAAATTAACTGTAAATATATGGTTCGATAGACTTATACACGTATCATAATCCATCAATACTTTACTAAAATAAATGTAATATTAATAACTTTTTAAGTTTTTAAGAAATATACAGTGTTGAGAGTTGTATTCCATTAGGTATACATCCATCAACACTGCTTCTGAAACAGTAAAAATGGCACTTACAGTGATAATTTTACTGTTTAGTTATTTTTACCCTATTTTTATATGATCTCACTAACGTCCAAATTACAGGTTGAAACTTATATTTTTGGTGCAAATGAATGTATCTTACTTACACCCCCATCTGCTGGTAAGCAAGAACATACGTCACTAAAATTTCTGTCAAAGTATATCCAAAGACTGTCCACTAGGTGTCATATAACAACCACGCATGATGTGAATTCACCATTATTTGAAAATGAATTTGTAAAAATAACTTTTAAAAAGAAAAAGGGGTGTTTTTGGATGCACGTTTTGTTTCAACAGAGATAACGCACAGATGGATTAAACACAAAGCTAAATATGTGCTTTTAGGCCCTATTCATGTTTATTTTCTATAAATTGTCTGCCACTGACAAACATAAACATGACTTTTTCGTTTAAAATGACACTTTATAATACATTGCTCTGTCTTCACTTTCAAGTCTTAAACTGTCACATTTTTTTTCAAGATTGTAGAGGAATATTAAAGACCACAGCAGAGTCCGAGCTTCTGAATAACCTGTGTTTTCTGAATAAGGTCTGAGGAAACTGTGGCATGTGACAGAGCCAGAATGGGAGTATGTAAAAGTGTCTCAGCGGAGGAGGGGTGAGCCTAAAATTACAACTCACTGGTTTCCTTTTGATTATCATTCTTACAAGGCAGTCAGATGCAAAACATACTATATACGCACAAACACACCACAGATGCTTTTGTTGTGATAGTTCATGCCCTCTTTTTCGGATGTTTTCGCATCTGAACTAATAAAAAAAACTCAAGTGCTTCACTGAGCAAAATCTGATTATATATTTATCAAAGGATTACATAATTAAATTTGTTTTTATGTCTGTAAGGCAAGTGTTTATTAGACACATTCGTTTATTATTTGGCATTTTTCTTAGAAAATGTTATTTAATTATTCTTCCAGAACATTAATTGAGACAAAATGCACCATACATTATGTGCCGGGGTCGGGGTGGATTATGTAGGGTTTAAATTTTTTTAACAGGAATCTAAATATGTATAGGCTTATGATGAGGAAGAGGTGAGTTAACAATTTTTAACTTATACCACTTTAAGAGACATCGTCATCGTCATTGAATACTTTAAGTGGCTCGTAAATATGATGCCTAACGCATAAATGTGTATGTTATAGTATATTATTGTGATACTTATATAATGGTATTTGGATACATTATATGGATACAGACTGTGTAGTCTGCAGTCTATGGTTCCTTTCTGACACTAAAAACACGGTAGCCTACTACATACATTTCACATTATAGCATAGAAATATTGTACAATGTGGCGTGGAAAGGACAGTGGGCTATAAATATTAAATTACAGTAATCTGTGAGGTAGGCTACATGGGCATACACTGTAACGAATTGCTGTAAAAACTACAGCGTTATTTTACAGAAGCTGACTGTATTTTAAATAATACAGAATATTGCTGTAAAGTGCAATGCATTCTGGGGTCACTTGACGGATTAACTCAATGTACAGAATATTGCTGTAAATTTCAAATCTACAATGGCGGGATGATCTTCAACAGTCGAGATTGGGCCCAGTGGGCAATTGATGTTAAATAGACATCAAATTGACGTCAAACATCGGCATCAAAGAATTGGTCAAAAATGCAAATCAAATCGATGTCAAAATTTGACATCAAATTGACATCAAGTTTTGACGTTAATTTGATTAGCAATTTCTTTTACATTTTTTAACAAATTGATGTCCTATTCTAGACCAATAAATAATGAAACAACAGTACTTAATGTAAGACATGTTTTATTAAATACAATCAGCTACAATTCCAGAAATTTAAAATGTTCTTAAACCACTAATAAATATAAAATCCTCCTTGAATTACTTTTTAATTAAATATTAACATTTAAATTGATATATAAATATTAAGTGATCTGGAAAAAGCCATCACATGACAAAATTGTACATATTACAGGTTTTGATATCATATGAAAGCTCTCAAGCCCTTTCCATTTGTTAAAAACATTTACATTTACGTGTAGTTATTTAGCAGATGCTTTTATCCAAAGCGACTTACAGTGCACTTATTACAGGGACAATCCCCCTGGAGCAACGGGGAGTAAAGTGTCTTGCTCAAGGACACACTGGTGGTGGCTACTAGGATAGAACCAGCAACCTTTTGATTTACCAGTTCAGTGGTTTAACCCACTAGACCACCCACTCCATAAAAACAATTTGTAAATTAAATAAAAACAGTTTTGGAAAGGGCTTAATAGCTTTCATATGATACTAAAACCAGTATTTTTTATTTCACCATGTGATGGGTTTTCCCAGATCATATCCCAAATGAACAAAAATAATTTTGATAAACAATTGGCTTAAGGCCTACTTATTCAGAATCTGAACACACATCAATCGCCGATTTCCCCTTTTGTCGTCCCATACCCCCACATCTATCGGGAGCAGACCGGAGATTTTTTAGCTGTATTTTTTTATTTCAGCCTCTGATAATGAAGGTTTGGACTGCTGTAGTGCACCTAAATGAAGATGAAACCACAATTAGCACACCTTTTAAGACATTAAAATATACCTAACATTTTTCAGCAACCATCACTTGTACATAGAAGTTAATGCAAGTTGCTGCTCTTAAATGTTTATTAACACTAAGATGTTCCCAGGTTTAAATAAGTATCTGTTAAATTTAGAAATGTGCACTACTTGCAAATATTTAAGAGTTGTTAAATGTTTTAAATGTGTCAGTTTACTAAGATAAGATTGTAATTTAAGCATTACATGTTTAATTTACTTAAAATGTAGCATATGTTGATAGACACTACATCCTCTAATCATACAAGAAAAGTAATGTAGTACCTATTATAACACGACATAGCCGTGTTTTCCAAAGGCCTTCTTCATTCCTGAGCCATCCATATTCATTGTTGACATCAATTTGTTTGTAAGAATTCTGAAAAAAAAAGACAACCATATCAGTATTCAATGATTGTTAAGATTGTTGAACAATACAACTAAGTGACCAGAACAGCTGAGAAGTTTTCCTTTGAGCACAGTAACACAAATTGTCATTGAACCAGCTTTTGGTACCTTTAGTAGTGTGGGCTGGTCCTGCTTGACACAGTGGACCATCTACCAGGACATTTTAGAACACTTCATCAGTGTGTATCAAATTATGAATTATAATTATGGGTGTTTCGCTTTGTCGCATAGCATCGGTAAAGAGATTCAAATGAGGGCATTTTTATTTTATCCGAATATTAATTGCAAAACTAACATTACTCACTGACATTTCTAAATCGTTAACTCAACGTTACACGCTTAATGGATCGCACATTAACATTACCTCAGAAATCTTCACGGTACTTCTGGCGGGATATTTCAACTCACCAGATTCTAATATATCGCCAAGTCATATATTTCATCAAAACACAATCTTCTAGGTTTTCAAAGTTACCCAATATATATCGTATTTTTTATTTCATGAGATGTTTATTACTCACCTGATAAAAAGCGACAACCTTCTCCAATGCTTCGACCGCATAGCAAACACTGGCCTCTACGCAAGACGTGATGACGTACGTTTCAACGGTCAACGTAGTAAATCCTCCAAATATTTTTATAAATTTTATATTTTTACGTGTATGTATAAAATAATATGTTATACTACATTTGCATCAAATTTCACACAAAAAATAAATTAATTGTTGTAGTCCATTCACTAACTTCAGCTGCTGAGAAACCCGGAAATGTGAAATAGGCCATGGCGCCGTCTACAGGTGGTATTAAGAAATACATAAGACAGATAATAAATGGGCATTAAAATACAGAGAATGAATGGGCATTGTAGGCCCAACATTTTTCATAATAAAATTAATGATTAATTAATGATTATTAATAAAAATTAAGGAAAAATAAAAATTTATAAAAAATAATAAAAAAGTTATAAGAGTTTTTTGACTAAAATGAACATGAAGTTGTAATACTGTAAAAATGGTACATACATTATAAGGTATTACAATTTTATGAGTATTTTCAATTACAGCAATGTTTTTCTAATTTTACAGTAATATAATATCACTATAAATAACAAAAATAAGGATACATAATACTTTATGTGGGGTTACAGCAAAAATGCTGCTTTTGTTTTTAATATTTTAAATTGTAATTACATCTGAATGTATTATTGGCAAATCAGTATATTTTCTTGTAAAATTTAACAATCACTGTTTCCTTTTATTTCAGCATGAGTATTTACATACTTTTAAAAAAAGTGTTTTTTACCACAGAAGTTACAGCAGTCCACTTTCATGTACAAATCCAACAACTGCTTCAAAAGATGTGACAAATAGATGCATTTTGAGGGGCCAGTTAGAAGAAAAATGCTATTTCAACTGGATTTACATTGATGTCAATATGATGTCAATACAACATCAAATGAATGCCTATAATGCAACGTTGATTTGACGTCATTTCAATGTCAAACATATTGGGCTATACTTACATTAACCAATTTCAGTATGGGATAAACCTCATATTTTCACCTCATTAAAAACCTTGAAGAATTTAATGTATGATTTGAATTTGAAATGATGTGGTGCACCATCTTGATCAAATCTTGTCTGAAATTTGACGTCAAATTGACATCGAGGTGCCCGCTGGGGGGTAGTGCGCAAAATGAATGATTCACACCTGTGGTAAGTAACTTATTACGTATTTTTTTTCCATATTTGGTAACTATCATGCTGGTAACTTTATATAGAGGTATCTAAATTCGCGGTTCATATTGGTAACCCCGGATTCAACCTCCATCCGCGGGGACCGAAGGAGTCTTGCGGGGTTTCAGCAGCGCCGTCGCGGTAAGATTTCAAACATTCTCCGTCGCTATAGCACCTGAGGACAGAAGTTGTTCATGTTATTTAGAGTTTTTGTTCACACCAGGAGTGAAGGCGGTATGTGACGAGCTACAGTTCATTGTATTAGTAAGTTGACGGTTGTTTTTTTAATGTTGAACATCGCGCCCGCCGTAGACTCGGTAAAAGTTACATGCTTCGACAGTTGGGATACCACACTCGCTCGTGATTATTTTCTGGTGTAATTCAAATTTGCAAATGCAGTCATCCGTTAAATCGAGCGCCCAAATTAAAATGAGTCACCATAGCTTGCGGTAAATCGATGTTCACGGAGGATAGCCCGGTAAAGTGATTAATGTACGTAACCACAGATATACAGTTTATGTATCGGAGGCCAGCTGAGAGCTTGAGCAAAAGACGTTAGCGACACCCTCATTGTATAGCAGGCCTGTCTCCCAAATAGGACCGTTGGAGGGTGGGAGTGAGACCCGTTACAAAATACTAGTGTGACAATTTCTTGACCGTGACATCCCTAACGTTAGTTGGATTACATTTCTGTATAAGTACGGTTTTAAGTGTAAGTTACTCTGTTTAATTAGCTTAGAGTTTGTTTGTAGAGTCACTTATACTAAAATGTAGTTTAAATGTAAAATGCTTAAAGATAATTGTATAGTCACTATTAACTATTACTATTGTCACATGTATAATTGTTTGTTTTAGGACACACTTTGCCATGCAGGCCACTGGATGCTGACTACTGAAGGTTAGGTTGTGTGTGACGGTGCTCAGCACAGCTTCATGTCTGGCCTTCCCACTCTGTTCATAGCATGTTACATATTCAGGCTTGAGTACCAGGATGGGGCAGCATGTACTTGGAGTCCAATGAAAGGTATTAATTGAACAACTTCCTTACCTGCTTTTTATAGATATGTTAATGTTATATACCTGTTAAGACCTTTAAAACAATATTTCTCAACGAGAGATGCAATTTTTTTGGGCAAATTATTAAAAAGTCTCCCATATTTAACACTAGCAAGCTGATGATTTAATTCATGTGTTTTAATATAATATATTTTGTACATTTAATATATAACATTTAGTTTTTCCTGACTCTTTGTAGATATTAATCCAGAGAGTGGAACAAGAAGCGTCATCTAAAATGCCAGGATACAGAAGAAACAGGTTGCAGTGAACCCACATGTCGCCGCTCTTCTAAACACAATGATGAATATTCAGTGTAATCGATGAAAAGTAAGAAGAACACACACACACACACACACAGACACACACACACACACACACACACACAGATCTCATCATTGAATTACATCATTTTATTATTCTCTGACTGTATATGTTGTCCTCTGTTTTTCTCTGACTATAAATTGAATATCTAACATTATTCTCTTGTTTCGTTTCCATAGTTCCAGCTACTTGTTGTGCTCTGATGGATCAAGATGTGGACCGTTTTACAGACTCACTTGGGCCTTGTTTTGCAATGTTGTTTCATGATGGTAATGTTGGTTAACGTGTTGTTTAAACATGAATGTTTAAAGAGCCATGTTGGATACTATGAAGTTGTTACTGAATAAAATTATTTCATGTACAACAACGTACACAATTTGTCTGTAATGTATTTTTGTATCAATTAAAAAAAAATAAACACTGTATATCCAGTATGCAAAACATACTGGATATACAGTGATTTATGTATTTCTTCTAAATAAAGTAAATTAAAATCAAGCAATTTGCTGTAAAAAATACAGCATTATACTGTTGCTATTCAAAATTACAGTTTTTCCTGTATTCTGCAATTACAGTAAATGGCTGTAAATTAAATTACAGTACTGTGGCTGTACAATTTACAGTAACTGGCTGGCAACCCTGCTGCCAGTAGTTTACTGTAAATTTTACAGGATTTTTTTTACAGTGTAAATGATATTTAAAAATCTCCGTTTGGTATTATTATATTAATATCATGTTAATAATTGTAATATAATAATTTACATTTAGGCATTGAGTAGACCTTGGCATTATCCAAAGAGATGATTCATCCAGGGAGGCAATGAAATAAAAACTAGTATACAAAGTTTTATAAATTTTATCCATGCACAATACTTTTGGATGTTTAAATTGTGTGATTTCCTTAATTTATCAAGCGTGGCGGGAGTTTTGGATCGCGACCGCTAGGGAGTCGAAGAGTTTATTTCTCTTCCAGGTTCTCCGCTCGGGAGGGGGAGACAGACGAGAATGAAAGATTTTCCTCATAGTTGAGGTGCAGGTTGGGCTGCGGTCACGAATGAACGCTTACAGACCGGCGAATCACAGTGTGTGAAAACTGAGCTGCTTCGATACTTTACAAACAGTCGAGCGTATGGAGACGACGTCGACATGAAGCAGGATATGTGTGGACTTTACTGGGATTTTTAGAAAGACACGAGTCCTGCAGGATACTGATTAGAGTTGACACCAGCCCAGCTCCAGTAGCAACTCTCTCCACACTTCACCTCCAACCCCCTCCTTCACTCCTAAACCAGGAAATCAACGTGCTGTGGCGCTTATCCGTCTTCCCATAGATTAAACAAAACACCACAGCCCGGAGTGGCTTTATCGATGAATATCTCGTCGATATCGTCGTTTTTCCTACTGTCGTTGCCTTCGGAAGTTCGGCTTTACAACTGAAACGGATCCGCACTGTCTGCGAACAATGAGGTAAAGCGTGTCAAATCAGATTTGTAACCCGCGCTTTGTGTGCTGTTAGTTCTGAGCGCTACAGTGCAACACTATAAACATTGTATTTGCCGCCATAACTATTGAGCCATGTTTGAGTTTTCACGAGTTTATTCACATTCTGTGGCTACTTCTGTTTACTTACTCGCCTACAGTATGTATGCAAGTATGTTACTCTTCATAGACTCTTTCTGAAGGTTACAAACTGGAAAATAATATCGAGCCTTTGTTTTGACAGCCTGTCAGGTGTTTATTTGTTGCTTTCTTCAAACCTCTTGTTGTTTTCGATGCTGTATGGGGTCAGTAAAAATGTATATAAATAGTTGCGCTAGTTTTGCGTCACATTTGCTATCGGAAAATATAATTGGCCATTTATTAAAAAAAAATAGTGTTATTTGACACTATTTATGAGAACGTTTTCATTTGAAAACCAGTTTTAATAATAGCTTAAAATAAGGTGCACCTGCAGTAGGCTATGCACTGTGTATCTTTCCCATAACAAAAACGTGTTTTGAACGTTACAACAAGAATAAAATAAACTAGTGTCGATAACTGTGTCCTTAGGCGTTCGTTCTAAGTGTTTATTTTACATGTTGGAAATGATGATGTCAAACGGTTTATTGAATACCTGGCTCTTTGTAACACGTAGCCAGTCCTCTTATTCGAGCCCTCCCTGGTTTTATTTAAAATGTGCTCGAGTTTATGCGGCGCTGCGCAGACCGACCGGCCTGTGTAATCAAAGTACCGCGAGAGCGATTCGAGAGTTGTGCGTTGTGTGATGTTATACTAAGGTCAGGATGCGCATCGCCGAATGAAGTTTTCCTTCTGGGAGTTAGGACAGACGCGATGCCATAGTAGGATTGGCGGTCAGGGCTGTACCCGGAACTAACCCACATTTGTTCCATAATGTAGTATGGAGCACTGGAGTCTGATAAATCCACTGTCTGCTCTGCCCTGTGTATTGCAGTTAGATAGGCTGAGTACTAAAACTGACAGAGTTGTATTTCTAGCCTAAAGAAGAAAACAATGCAAACAATAGCGCCACTAATAAATAACAAATTAATATTTTATATTTATGTTACTCCGCTACTCATGACCAGTGTACTCAATTTATTTGTTTAATGTAAGCTTTTCACACAGTTAAAATAACTCAATAATTACTTCAATGAAAACACAGTATATTATCCAAATTATTTATTATCATTTGGCAGTTATTATTAATACTAATTGAGGCATTGTTTTATAAGACAACAGTTTTATAAGACTACTGGTCGCAGCAATTATTTCATGTCATTATTTTCATACAGTTGTTTTCTTTTATGTCTTAAATGCTCTGGAATCTCAGCTTGATTATTATTTGCTTACAAATGTTTTACAAACCTTTTAAAAAAGTGTGTTACTTTTAAAGTCCCAGTGAAATAAAGAATAACAATGAAATATTTTTTCATGAAATATTGCAGCGTTTATTGTAAATAGTTTATCAATGTGCGTCTTTCTCTTTTTAAAATTCATAGACCCTCATAATCTTCAATTAAAATCTGAAAATGCACTCCCCCCCCTTTAAATCTGCTGCCAGTTTTAATTTCAAAAGCAATGCAAAAGCTGTTATTACACATCCATGGAATTTGCAGTGAAAAACGCAAGTCGCGCCAACTAATTTCTTCCTTTTGAAATTCCTCTTAACTCGGAAATGTGTCAGAATACGGAAGTAAAAACGATTGCAACTTCTGGTTCACGGGGTTCTTTAAAATCCGTGTGCCCTCATAATCTCAAATTAAAATCTGAAAATGCACTTCCATTCTGTATTAAAAAAAAATAAAAAATGTTCCATTTCAAAATGCAACGACTGATTTTATAAATCAAATCGCAGAGAAAGTCTAAAGCCACGGCTTCTCATTAGAAATTCCATTTAATTTGGAAATGCGTAAAAATACGGAAGTAAAAACGATCCCAACTTCCGGTTCAGGGGGACTTTAACAAACAGTGCTGTAATGGAGTTTAGTGGTATTCTTCGGAAACCAAAATGTTTTATTTATGGCTTAAACTTTTAACCGATTAAGTGATAAGATGTGAGGATGTTAGATATTGCACAAGTATAGGTCAAGCAGATTGTGAAACAGGAAAGTGTCTGTTCTATACAAGTATATAATATGCTTTGTAAAAGGGGAAATGGCTACACTAACATTTAAAATACTTTTGCGATGTCAACTCCACAACAACCAGTGTGACAAGTTTCTTTGTCGTTGCGTCACTGTCTCACACACTTAAAATGCGTTCAAATAAGCAGATGCTTTAAAATCTTTTACGTCCATTAAAATTACGAATTTGTAGAATTATAATGGCCTGGATGTCATGTTACTATGGTGTCACACAGGAAATTAGACTGGGGGAGGCTTCCTGGGTCCATGCAAGGGCAGCGGGGTCAGGGCTGATGTACAGTCGTCAGCATACTGTTTGAATCTGCTTGAATAATAGGTGAGGAAGGAATGTTGTTGTGTTTACAAGTTTATTGTCCTGTCATGTTGAGTGTTAACATGAGAACGCAGTGGAACGCAGTTTTAAATTTCGCTAGGCCTCCCAACACAACAATGGCTTTTCAAACTGACCTTGTCATTTGGGAGGTCCAGCATTGAATTCATGGGAACCCAGGCGGTGTCATTGACCTGCAGACACTGGGTTAAATTTACTAAATAATCAGTTCCAGTGTTATTTCAACACTGCATTCTTCTTTAAAAATGGGAAGTGTGTAAATTCTGAACCACTGAAACAGCAGTAAATTCAATTTCCAGGATTTCAGGAAAAAACATTTTGTTCTGCAGTTTTTTTCAGATTTTTTTAAAGAAAATGTGCAATTAATTTTTATGTGTGCCAGGAAAAATGCACAAAATGGTAGGTTTGTTTTTAGGGGTGGGCGATTTGGACAAAAAATAATATCTAGATATTTTTGCCGATTTTAATGATAACGATAATTAGACGATATCCACTAAAAATGTGATTTTAAAAGTCTCTGATGATAATAATGGGCACAATGTAAAATGAAAACATTGCTTATTTATTTTCTTTAACATGTAAGTATTCAAGTAAAAACAATTCAAAACCATACAAAATACTAATTGAACTAGTGTAAGAACATCGAACTCTGAGTAAACATTCAGTTGTACACCTCTGCTGTAATGTAAATTGTGCAGCATACAAGCAAGATGAAATAATAATAATAATGAACAAATAGCATCTGTAAATAAAGTACTCTGATCTGTAACACAACCATGTGTCCTTAGGGCCTTACCACCTATGGCCTTATTGAACAATTACCTAACTTCAAGTACTGCCCAGTACAAGATTGCACAAAAATAAAAAGGAAAATCTGCCCAAAAGGTGCACTTCCAAATCAGATTATTTTAAATACTATAATATACATTTGTTAACAAATGACATCAAAGTAAACAAGGTCCACAATTTACAGACAAATAAAATATAGTCACTATTATTAAATCACACACTGGCATGGACAGATTCTGAAACTTTATAAAACATTATAGGCCAACTGCTCACTGTTCACATGTAGATTTACTTCAAATTATGAGCCAACAAAAATCCGTCATGATAATACAGGATGTATTCGGGTTTGTCTTTTAAATGAAAGAGCTTGTTGTGCAGTATTCAGTCGGCGCTTCTGTTTCTCCAGAAGTCGGCTTCACGCATAAGCTACACAAACACAAGAGCGCGAGGCAACATGACGTCATTGTTGAGTTGGCGGTCAGGTAAACAGTTAAGAAACTCCCCTTCAGCGCTCGCGATAGCGTTCACGTGCGCCAGGCACGTTCTCGCGTGAATAATTACGAAACAGCTCTCTAGTCACAGATTTCGATGGGTCACAGATTTAGGCACAGCGCCGGTGTTCAACTTGCGGGCGGCCATTCGCTAACCATGCCTGTGAGAGAGATGACGACGTGTATGCGCAGAACAGCAATCACGTGACGCCCCGCTGCAGCCTCTGAATGTGTGGCGATTTAATGCGTGTTTTTTCGGATTAATTTAAATACTCGATAATGAGAATTTGCACATCGACAACACAACAATCACGATATTATCGCAGACGATATATATCGCCCACCCCTATTTGTTTTGCATACCTCCATAAGAATAATAAATAAATAATTAGCAAAAATAGCAGGCACTAATTTTGTGATCACAGGAAAGTCACATCAATACTGCTGTACACAACACATGATGAAATACTCTAGACAACATTAGGACTAACACAAATAATTCTAAGGTATAAAGGCACATGTACATGATCACCGAATGTAAAATAGTAACAGCATATTTTCTGGGAACTTTCTCACAAAGGCCCAAGCTTTTTTCTTGAGCCCTGAATGAAAATTATTTATGACTCGGGTCAATACATTGAGTCGGGCATATCTACATTGGCTCCTGTGGCATGAGTTTGCAACTGGTCTACATCTTTGCAGTTGTGACTGGGGAAATGTCTCAAATTGCTTTATTTTTTAAATTCTCTTTTGTGATGCTACTGGCTAAGACATTTCAAACATCACCTTTGAATTACAAGACCAGCACACAGGTGGTCCACACATGGCACTGACTGCTTCCTCACTCCTGTTGGTTCCTGTGTGAATTTTTGTCACTCAGACAACATGTCGCTCACAAAGTGCTTGTGTGATTAATAAAGAGCGCTGTGATTCACTGCTCTTATCGGTGACCGTGAGGGACTCGCCCAGCATGTCTTTATCTAAATGACTTCCACACTAGTGCTTCTCTTGGCCAAAGGGCTTTTGGGCAGATGCTTCAACGCTGGCCTTCTGCTGCCAGTATTTAATTTATCATAATCCAGTGTGCTAACAGATCATTTTCAGATACAGAAATGTTGCCGCAGATGTTTGTGGGTAGTATGGGTTTTTCAGTGATTAGTATTGATATATAGACAACAGGATGGCTGATACATCAACACTTTAAAACATGATTGAGCATGATGCCTGTTGTCAACAAAACAGGTACAGTTGTTTGCTGATGTAATAGTAAAAAAGGTTGAAAATTCTAAACAAGCTTTGTAATGGTCAGCAAATACTATGTTCTAAAAACAGTACCTAATCAAATTAGAAAAAAATAATGTTTTTTAAAACATTACTTTTATTCAACTAAACAGAAATGTTTTTTAAATCAAAAATAGCTTTTTAACATTTTCAACTTACTTGTCAGCCCACTATATGCTGCAACCGCAGTTACAAATGAAAGTCTGTTGAATGCACGCAGCATTTCTTGTGAAGACACCTGAAATGGTTTTGGCGAAAGTCTGAGGCGACACGACTTGATTTGACAGAGCGGCCACCTCCAATTTTTCTATGCAGATAAACCCTGTTACTTGAAATCAATTGCTCTTGGCAGGTTTCCTAATCACCATGTGACTAATAAGAAGCTGCATAGGTTTGTTATGATTCAAGCTAAGGGTAATCCATTTCGTTACACTGTACTTGTTATATGTGTAATGACAATAAATTGAATCCAATCCAATTGAATCCAATGCGATTAGGACTTCCCTTAATGCATATACAGAGACAAATTAAGATTAATCTGTTAGAAAACAGAGATTAAGATTTATTTTTGAAACCAAAAGTGGACATGAAGTACGAGTGGCCAGTATCACTAAAATCTTAAATCATGGTCTGATGAATTTTACATGACACTATTGGGATGCATTACATCCCATCAAATCGTTGATAAACAGTTTTATAAATGTTAACATTAGAAACAGTTTTAGGATAGGCAATTTTCAACCCAATACTTGGGAAATTAAAGGTATTATTTACATTTACATTTACATTCAGTCATTTGGCAGACGCTTTTATCCAAAGCGACTTACAGTGCACTTATTACAGGGACAATCTGTAGCAGGGAGCAAGGGAGCAACATGGAGTAAAGTGTCTTGCTCAAGGACACACTGGTGGTGGCTGCTGGGATCGAACCAGCAACCTTTGATTTACCAGTTCAGTGGTTTAACCCACTAGACCACCATCTCCACTATTATGTTCAGGTTGTTATGTTTTTTGGAGCACAGACCATTTTACATCTATATTATGTGCCACAGAAACTAAAGGATAAAGTTAGGGCTGCAACTAACGATTATTTTGATAATCAATTAGTTGGACTATAATTTTTTCCATCAATCGGATACAATTTTTATTACATCTTTTGCTTATAATATGTAAATCAGATTTGGGAAAAGTATACACAACTGAACTCATTAGCCTTCTCCCAAAATGTTGTGGATGTCTTCATAATTAATACACCTGGTGAGTTGATTAAGGTGTGTCATATTAGTTTTTTCAGGCAGTTGGATTTTGCACGGGCAAAAAAATATTATTCCTTAGGCGCGATGTATCATCATCGCCTTTCGAACTTCGTCGCATTTTTGATCACGTCACATGTTTGAGTCGCTTTGCATGTGAGGCACCATCTGCACCACAGAGCTGCAACACCTGACGTGAAGTTAGACATTGTTCGATGGCTTGAAATGCCCACTTTCTCTCTGATGCACCGTCAACGAGGTAATGTGCAATGAATTTACACCACAATTGAAGTATCCCAAAGTACAAGGGAAGAAAGTTCTAGTGATCAGGCACAGAAGAGAACTGAAAGCCACCAACCACAATTACAGAGTTCAAGAGGTTAGGAATATAAAATTATAATGTAAAATTATATTTTTCTATGTTGCCTTGTTTTAATATACATTACAATGTATATTAATATATATTATATTAAATTATTTCTATTTGTTGGCACATAGTGCCCCCTTAAAAAAAGAGGTGCCCCTGCTTCCCACCTCTGAACTAAATAACCACCAAATCAGGGTATTTAGCCTATTAGGTACTTTGCAAAGTGCAAACGCCACAAATTGGGTTTTACTAATGTAATCTTTAATTTGGTCATTTAAAACGCAGCTTGAAGAGATGCATGCAAAACATGTCTGACTTTAAAACTGTTCACCTCGCGCTGCACGGAGAGACACTTTTGACTTTAAAACTGCAAAGCTCATGCTGCACGGAGAGACACATCTAAAATGGTAATTAGCGATAATAATTGATAAAGTATTAATTTAATAAAAAATAAGTCTTGCATCATTGCAAAAAGTTTAAACCAAAGTTTAAACCAAATGCAAATGTGTGACACAGCTGTGAAGGTTTGGCACAAAAATTATGATGACTGCAAATGAAACGTTGTAGGCAGTTTAGGAAAATGTGTTTTTGCTGGAGAGTTAAACTCCCTTTGGCGTGAACTTTGTGCGCTTTAACCTTGCAGATTGTTTACTTGCACAAACATTTACATTACACACAAAAGCATGAAACAAACAAAACCTTAATGTACTGTATGTATAATATATAAATACATAAAGACTTATTGTATGAATCATGATATAAATAAGACTAGTAAAATACACTGACACATTTAGCACTGTACGCATGGTATATACTGTAATAAATAATCAATACATTTGCATCCTAGTGCTTAATGAAACGGATTATAGCAGTTAGGTTTGAAAGATTCTCTTGACAGTTTTGGTAAATAAAAATATACAACGTATGTGGATAAACAAGACATAGCTTGACTTTAACCACAGTATGGTTGCAGGGCCTTAGTAAAGTTCTCAAATTATGCAAATGCTAATGGAGGAGTCCAGTCCTTTTTACCAGAAGCGTTAAACCTTTTGGTTATTTGGCATAAATGTCAGTTTACTATTGTGTTTAAAATAATTGTATTTGATTCAATATATCAAAGTTGTTCTAAACCGGTTCTACTTTAGGATACAGATTTTACAATAGACACAACAGAAAATGTCTTATTGTTCAGAAGCGAACGAAATTGTTGTGACCCTGCCTGAAAAACCATTCTAATCTTATTATGAGACAAGTTTTAAGTTTCACATCAATCATTCATTTATTTTAATATGATTTCTCTATATGGTCTTACTCAGTCAATATCAAAGATATCAATGTTATATTTTTATAGTATGAACTTTATATTCTGTAATAATGTAATAATTGTAGAAATGTAGAAAAAAAACAAATCACAATATATGACTACAGTGTTTCCCCCTAGGTTTACAGCTTTGGGGGGGGGGGTGGTTGGGGAAAATTGACGAGAAATCATTTCCTTTTCATTCTTTATGTGCTATCTATCTATCTATCTATCTAGTCACATACATTGATTGTCTGGGAGGGTAATGCTTTGTAAAATTTAAAAAATGTTATATATAAATATAAATAAATGTATTTAAATCTTTTTAAAATTGACTTTGGCAAATAACCTTTGTTAAATGTATAGAAGTATTTGTTAATATTAATGGGCCAGAGCTTAAAAAAGTAAAGAACTAAAAAAAGATTTATAAATACTAACAAATATATTGCTCATTCATTGTTCCTTAATGTTAGTTAATACCTTTATATGATAAACTAATTTTAAATGGGCTTTTTTGTGAGACGGTTTAATTTCTATGATGCATTTATTGGAGAATAATCCTGTCAGACGCGGACGCTGTTCTGAACGTCATCACGTGACATTCCCATACAATATCTCTTTGTCTTATTTAATCAGCAGATTTACAATGTCCTGACTAAAAACATTTTAAACACACATATGTAAATAGTAAGCGGCATGTAATTCATTAATATACATTTTAACCGCCATCCGGTGATGAATGGACTTTTGATGCTTGTCAGGGGCAGGATGCGCAACACTTAGACTTGGAGCAGGTGAGCTACTTCGGCTGCTACTCGCAGTGGAGTGAGTTTTGCCATCTTCAGTTCCCTGTGAGCGCTTAAAAAACGCAAATATTTTCATTTGGTTTTCATCTGATTGAAGCGACATATTTCCCGCCGCGCGCTCTCTGTCCGCTAATGTTTGTTTGTGTGTGTGTGTGAGCGCGTGTGCGCACTCATTGGGATAATTGTAAACGCGCAAACACAGACAGAAAAGACATGCCATCGTGGAAATAAGATAAATAACATATTACTTAAGGGTTATTTAGTTTGTTTAATAAAATAACAAATTGTAATCTGGCGCTATAAAGAAAATCAAATCAAATTTACTTGACGTCCAAGGGTGGCGGGGCGAGCCGTTTGGAGGGCGGGGCGTCCCCCTTATATAATGGTAGGGGAAACACTGGACTAGACGGGTCACAATTGTCTTTATATTCAGCACTGAAACATTATGAACTGCATTGGCCCAAATGAATAGTCAGGCACAGTTTTATTTCACTATTTAAAAAATGTAAATTTTAGTATTCTGCTTCATCAGAGATACTTGCTTTCGGTTGTCTGTCAGAACACGGCTTCAGATGACGGTTTAAAAAAGAAGTTTCATAACTGTTAGATTAGACTGATTGAGGATCTTTGGAAAGGGATTTTTCTGATAAAATGTTTTAGTTATTTAAGATCATTATTTGTTTAGTATCTGTTATTTACTCATTTACTAGATCTGTAGGCTTTGTCCACCGAGCTATAACATCGAATAATAATTTTCTCTTAAAATTAAGTATATAAAGCACTGTTTTTCTCTGTGACATCTGCAACCTAGCGCACCAGTTGAGAACCACTTGAGTATCATATGCATCCTCTCTTCACATAACTGGGACAGACTTGGGTCAACCACTAGAGCTCTTTTCGTGTCCATCAACCCCAAGTGGAAATTACTGAATGTAAATCATCATTGCAGTATTTTTGCAGGAAACAGTTGCTGCCAAGAAAGACTGATAAAGGCACAAACCTCAGCACACAGTTCAAGCCTCAGTGACGCAGAGAAATTCCCATCATAACATCTGACGTTACGACCAAGACTCATGTCTGTTTTAAGTCCATTGAGAGTTGGAGCGGACTCGCTTGAGTAATTATTGCCTTTCTTGTCTTAGCTTGTTCTGATTCTCTGTGGCATTTTTTATGATGTTTTTTCGTCATAAATCCTGCAAAATACTGCCTAACTCTGAATCGAACTCAGGGATTGAAAGCTCTCAATGATATTTATCTGATTGAATGGAAAATTAACAGTTCACCAAAATAAACAGAAGAATATTAAAGCAAAGATTAAAAAGTTGAGAAATGCTGCTAGGATCTTTGAAAAGTGTCTTACATTTTAATCCTTATCACAAAGATATCTCACAGTTTTAAAAGTCTTTGAATATGACATACAAGTAATATTGGCCTTTTTTACTATAATTGAATTGAAAGTAAGTAATATGAGGTCTCGGAGGTGCTTTGAAATCAATGTAATATGTAGCTGTTAGATCAGCAGTGTGGGTCGTCGTACACCCTGTGGCGGGTGTATTTGCTCACTGGTCTCCGTTCTGTTTGAAGCTGGGCATCGTGCCAGAGTCATACCGCTTAGCTTGGATTTACAAAGACTTGGTCACGCCCTCGCCGTGTTCTGATTGGTTCATTATCCATCTTGATTGCTTTTAAATGGCTGGTGAAATGGTCCTTGTGTGGGATTAGCTGCACAAATTGCCACAGTTGCCTACAGAATCCTTTAGCATTAAACGTTGGGAAAATCCATCGGTTTCATGCTTATTGAATGTTGGTTGTATCGTACGTTGCCGTATTTTAGTGAGCTTTGAGTTTTCTGTAAACAAATTTGCGAGCAGTGCAATCATATATACCCTCCCTCTCGTGAATCACCATCCAACGCCACACCTCCTTCAAAACACATGCGCACAGACCAGAAGTTGAATTAAAATAAATCTATTTTGTAGAAACACCTGCTATTAACCTGACTTTTGATTAATCAATTGGTGTTAGATATAGCTCATATGAAAAGCTAAAACCCTCCCAAATGACTTTTAATGCACCGAAATAAATCAGTTTCACTGAAAAAAAAAGATCATTTAATCAAGACAGAAAGGTCAAATTTTGGCAAGACAAAAGTTTTGTCGCCTATACAGTAATTGAACAAATTTACTGCAAATACAAAAATATGTCAGCAAATTAAGTAGTGGTGCTCTGAGATCCAAACTTTATATCTTGTATGACTTCCATGAGCTTGAAGGACTGCATCCATGCGGTTTGGCAAGGATTCATACAATTTATTGATGAAGTCATCAGGAATAGCAAAGAAAGGAGTCTTGCATACCTCCCAGAGTTCATCAATATTCTTTGGTTTCGTCTTCCATGCTTCCAACATTTTTTGACCCTATGCCTTTCACAGAAGATTTATAATTATAAAAATACAAATGTTTCTTTTTTGTTATTGATTGCTATAAGGATGTTTAGAGACTTCCAACCAGTGTGACAAAAAAACTTTTCTGGACAGGATTGCCTATTCAGCGTTTAAAGTTTTAATTTCCCCAAAATAATATCCATGCAAAATGTTTACTTTTACTCTGTAATATAGTTAACATTTCCTGTAGGATCAGTCAATGTGGAAACAGTAACACAAAGTTTGTATTGCAAAGCTCTGACGTACATGCATACATACATATGTAGGTATATGTTACTTATCATAATCCTGACCTATTAACTTAATTTGCATGTAAATGATAAGGAACTGTTGGCAAGTAAATAAGTAAAAGGGTTGCTCAGAGAATAATAAAAAGTGTTAGAGCCTGAGCCACATTTACACACAGGCGTCCAGGAAACCGACTCCTGATCTATTGAACAGCTGAGCATGAAAGCTGATGCTTTAAAGTGCCAGCAGAGCTTGATTGAAACTGTAACACTGTGTATTCACTGCCGTCTGCTTTCTTAACAAGACATAGCATGAGAACAAATGGACTCCGAAAACAGAAAATCACTCTTTATTACATTTTTAGACACTGCATCAACTTTGTAGATGTATTTGTCTAAAAGATATCAGCAAAATGCTAAATGGAGATGCCAAGCCCCAGGTGCATTGATAATGGCAGCCGGTTCTGTATGTTCACAAATGATGGACTGTAATGGGGTTTAATGGACCAATGGTAGATTGTGGTTTATGTGATTAGTCTTTATTAAGATAGATCTTGTGTCTCTTGAGTGTGTCTGGACAGATGCTAAGAGATCCAGTAACACTGGAAAATAAAGCTTGTTGGTTTTGGGCATGTGCTGTTATCACATTTATATTATAACAGTCAGCAGGTATATAGGACAGGTTAAGTCACTTCAGAAGCGATTTCTCTTTCAGCCGTGTGAGTTTTGTTTGCAGTGTCTCTCTCACAGATTACACACAGAGATACAAAGATTTGTAATGCTATTTGTTAAACAGCACATAGGAAAAGATTGTCAGGGCCAAGTGTTTATGCTAGTTTTGGACTGACACAGTTCTCATTTTCAGGTCCTGCGCCAAGTTGTTTAAATAACAAATTCAACTCAACCTGGTCTAAAGTCCAAAATCACGGCGCAATATGTTTTTGGTTATTTAAAGAGTGTGCTAGTAAAATGCGCCTATAGGCGTGTGCATAGCGCTCATACATTCTGCTTATTACACACAGAGGGTACACGAAGCAGCACAGAAACATGCAAAATATTAAAAATAAATGGACTGAAATGTAAAAGATTATTTTTGTGTGCATAAAGAAAATAAATCTGGCTGGTCCTGTAGACTGTCTGCTCGTGGACATCGTTTCCTTTCTGGTGAAGCATCCGGTCTTTGCTCTTGCGAATTCCGCTGTGTAAATAGCATTTCCGCCATGGCGTGAATGCAACTGGCTCTTAAAGGGAATGGGAGATGAGACTCTGATTGGTTTACTGCACGTTTTGCCAAAATTTCTGCATTTATTAAGAGAATCGGAGTAACCCGTTTAGACCATGCGCTGACTGTTTTCCCGTCGTTAAACTAGCAAAAGTGCATTCGGACATGCCCTGAGTGAGCCTGCGCCGTGGGACAGGCGCCGTGGCGTAAAGTCATTAATCTTGACTTTTAGTATTAGCTTTTGTATAACAAAAAACAAACCATGGAAGTGAAGACAAAAAATAATAATTTAAATTAATTAAATAGAAACCTTCTTCAACAAATTGTATTCAATGATTATTGTATGATATAATTGGCATAAACAACTGGAATGAGTCATGGAAACTTGTTGGTCAAACATGTCTGTAGTACTACTTAGAAATAAGTATTATCTGTCATCTGAACAGGTCACACTCTGAGGAAAGTTTATTTTGGTCGCTGTTTATTTAAAGTGTTGATTGTTTGTATGAAAATAGAATAAGCTTCAATGGGCATAAATTAAATTAGTTGATTTATAAACTGAACTATTTATTCTGGTTCTGATTCTGTTTCCATTTTATGATTCAATTTCGATTAGCTGTGCCTTTGTAAATCTGAAACAAACAATATGTCAAACAATATGTTTCTAATCTAACTAATCAGCCTCCTGAGACAGTCAGACTTATAGTTTACATACAAAATAACAGTATTTGATTGCACACAACAGAATTAATAACTTTTGCGGTTACACAAGTAAATCTGGAACCCTAGTGAGAGATTCAGTGAAAGAATGAGACTTTAGACTCAGTTTACGCTAAAGATGCTTTGCAACAATGCAAAATTGTAAAAAAGTGCTATAGAAATACAATTTGGTACAATTAAATTGGTTAGTTTACGAATTTGACTAAGCTGGTCACTATATATTTTTGAAAATGGCAAGAATGAGATATTCATTTTACTCTGTTTTATTTCATAGCTTATCAGACTTTAACTTGTCAACAACAAGAATGGGACAACAGCTTGTCTCATAGTCAAATGAGACTTGTTAGATCTACAATACAAATGTGTTTGTGAGGGTGCTGCTATCATAGGACATTCTGTATGTGTGGCAGTCAAATGCAGGGAAATGTACAGTGTTGTCATGAGATATCTGGTGCTTGACTTTAGCTTTGGCTGTGGCTCTTTCTGTTTTGTTACAGATGTGTCCAGACCAGACAGTTCATCCCCTATAGATCTCCAGTAATGAATTTGCATTTGCTGGATTATTGTCTCAAGGAATTTCATATTAGATATCTGTTCAAGTTGCTTAAATTGGTCCCATTTGTTTAAAGTAAAAGAGCTCCTAAAGAATTGCAGATGAACATGTTTGGACAGAAGAGAGCTGAGCGATTTGCTGCCTCATCTCAACTCCACCTCTTTGATGAAAGGGGGGCTCTCCTAGGAATAATATGTGTAGAGGGGGATGTGTACCAACCTGCAAAAGGAATTAAGAGCAAAAGCATACTGTCATGTTTCATCAACCAAATATGGCTATGTGGAGTGTCAGGCAGGGACGTAGAGGAGGAGGAATGTGTTTGTTTCAACACAGCCTCCAAATGTTCAGGAAGCGATTTCTTAAAGAAATAGTTCAGCTTTTTTTTTAAATCACCATGGTGGCATCTGGGTTTGACGTCAGTGACATTTGGATTTGCTTGAACATCAAAGATGTTTAAGGTTGAATCACTGTTAACCAAACCTGATGCACACATCTAATAACACTAACAGTGTATATATAGTAAGCAGTTCTGGTCAATACCCGAGATGACTTCAATTATTTTGAGGATACTGTTTTTGTATTTTTTTTATTTTAGAGTTTGACAACCCAAGTTACTATTATAAACTATGAGAATGTCTTCCATTGAAGAAAGTAATTTAAATTGGTCAGAAAAAAACGGGTGAGTTAAACAATTAATGTGGCTTTAGGAAATAAACAAGACTTTTGACATTGACTTATGAAATGAGGAGAAATGAATAACTAAGATAGCTTACCTGACTGATACAGAACATATGACAGACTCTGAAAGCTGTAGCCTACAGCACTTCTCTCACAAGTTTTCACTTGTTGACACAAAAATCTCCAGAAAGAAGAAAGTTACTTTAACTTCTAAGCTAAGCTGTTATAGCTCTACACTATATATCTCACTCTCACAAAAAAATAACCAGAAGGTTTAATTTTTGCAGTGAAAAACCTATTTATACAGTAACAAATGATAAAATATAGCTAATTGCAAAACATTGGAATAATAGTATTTTTCACAAAGCTGAGCCTGAAGCACAAATTAGCCAACATGTTTAGTTATCAAACAGTTAAGTGGCAGTGGATTTTTGTGGTTTGATTCTGTGGATACTATGTGAATATGTGTGCCTGCTTGCCGATGACCCTTATGTTTGCCATCTCAAACCCTTGACCATTGAGCCACCTCAACAGGCAAGTTATTATTTAAGGGATTAAAATGCTGATATGTGTCTCATTGATATGAAATTATGGTTAATGATATACAGAGTGGTTGTCGTGTTGCATTGTAAATGTTGTACACAGAAACATTCAAATGAAACAGATCTGTGTGCTGTTGCAGACGGGTGTTTTTCTTCAAGATTAATCTGAAGTATCTTCTCTTTAAATAGCTTTTAACACCACTAGACAGGAAGATAAAATATTTGTTTGTAAAAGGGGAATTTAAGGACTTCTATTTAAGCCAGGCCAAGTGGTATGTAAACTGCCTGCTGTATTTATGGGTTATGTCATTTCCTCTACACCCCTGTCCGGTCGATGTTATAGCTTCCAAGACACACTTGCATACTTTCAAAGAACTTGCATAAGCGTTAACGCAGATTTAGAAATTCTGCTAATGGAAATAAAACTGGCACTTGTGTTTATTATTATTACACTGCATGTAAATTAAAGGTATTCAATATTTTATGAAAAATGCCTTGATTGGTTTAAACTAGATTTTTGTTGTATTTTAATTACTGTATTAAATACTTTGTACTTACTACAATGAAATAATAGTTTTCTATGACATATTTACAGTGTATGTGTGTATCTACACTATCGATCAAAAGTTAAGGATCACTTGAAAAAAGTATTTCTCATGATTTTAAAAATCTATTAATCTGAAGGTGTGTGCTTCAACGTTTGGAATCACTTTTCTAGACAGAAATATGATTGTGCCAACATATTAATTTATTTTATTAGAAAGTTTAATTAACATATATATTTTTGAAATGGATTACTCAGACTAAATAATAAATAAAAAGCCTAGATGGAAATTCCTTCAGTACTGTATAAAAAGATTCCCAGGTTGAGACCTCAAGAAACTGGATGATAAAATGCAAAGTGTTTGATTCTAGTCAAAGGGTGGCTACTTTAAAGATGATAAATATAACAGATTTGATTGACTTTGGATGCTTTCAGTAACAACATAATTGCCACAGCTACATTTGTGTTATTTCAAGGTTTTGATGGTTTTATATTATTCTAAACTGTGGAAAAACTTTTGATATAGCTATATCAGTAGGCAATGTAGGTAGCTTCATGCCAGTTGGCCAGTGATCTCTATTTCGTGAAAAGACTTTAGGAAATTATCTGACTGATCATCCAGGTCTGATTCTAATTTTACTTTCTGTAATTTCCTGTAATTTCCTTGAAACTAGGGATGGGCGATCTAGGAAAAAAAATCAAATCACAATTTTTTTCTAGATAGATCACGATTCACGATTTTATCCCGGGTTTTTTTTTTCAAGTTGGTTTTAAGACTATTTTGCAAATGACAGAGCTAAAATACAGCCAAACTAATGTCCCCATATAAAAACATACTCTTCACCATTTATATTTTCAAGAATATTTTATCAAGTTAATATTTAATGCAAGTGCAAGGCCATAAAACAGTTGTTGTAGCAAAAAACTTTACATTTTGAATTTTGTTTTGCATCTTGTTGCGGCACTCGGAGTAAAGCTGTGGAATGGCCGTGGAGGAAAAATATTTGCGGCGTTATTTCGTAATTATATTTCGTAACGTGGATCTATGACTTTGAGCAGTCTTTTAAAGCCCGCATTTTCCCAAATCGCATCACATGTCTAGTCAGTACAAATGACAACGACACGTAGGTAGCTTTACGAGCATATCCTGCTGAAGGGAAACGGGTGTTTACAAATTGCCCTCATTGTAATCTGCCAGAATGACGGGCGGCCATCAGATTTTTCCGTCACTGGTAAAAAAATCTGTCAATGACAAAGAATCTTTCGGATTACGCGACCTCTGGTTCACACACGTAAAGGAATATTGGTCGCACTATAGAGCCCTGAGGGTGCATGCAATTTAGGAGACGCTTTAGTGCTGGGATTAAAGGAATAACGTCCGCTACAGATGCATCGAAGGAGCGGTATCTGTTTGTGTCATCACAACATTTCGGCCGTATTGTTTCGGTGATAGAAGTCTTTCTATCTAAAATTTTCGTGGCCGAATATTCGGTGCATCCCTATTTAAAACCTGTTGTGAGTAAAGCAGTCTAAGCAAGATCTGACAGCTTGTGTACACATCTATAAAACATGACACATTCTGCTAGGGAAAGACCCTTAAAGTCCCAAGAGTCCCTTGAGGTCACATTCTTATTCTTCTTTGTCCAAACACTCATCTGCCAGTCTGCTTGTGCTGTATTCAGAGTGACTCACTTGTAATTACACCATGACTGTTCAACATTCCATTTGTGTCATCAGTGAGATTGTAAACCAGGTGAAGAGAGAGGAACAGAGCACGCTTGTGCCAATAAACTGGTGAGGAAGGAGGAAGAAAGGCTTTGAGACAGTTAAGTGGGCTTGATTCTGCATGTCAGTGTTCAAGGGCAGTTGCTTTATACAGACATTTCTCCAGACGTTCATCCAGGCCCGCTCTACATATTTTACTACTCCTTTATTGTTAGAAAGCTGTGGCACCATTTGGTGTTGAAGTTTCATGTGCTTTGAATAGTGGTTGACTCATCTGGGTTTCAATTTACTTACGATGTGGGTTTCGATTAGTATATTTTCTTTTGTTGTGTAAAAGCATTTAACATTTGCTGAAATTAAGGAACAGTTATTATACACAGTCATTTACAAATAAATTTTTACCCACTGGTCGCACTGGTGCGACCCACTTTCTCAGTTGGTTGAAACCAACTTACAATTTGGCCACAAGTAACATAGCTGAACTCATTAGCTTTCTCCCAAAATTCTTTTAAAGGGGTCATTTCATGAAAAACGGACTTTTTCCATGTTTAAATGCTAAAATCGGGTCTCTAGTGAACGTTTGTTTGTTCACTATTAGAAAGCAATGTTTGTGGCTTGTAAACATGCGACGGGATTGTTCTGTGTAACGTTAATTTGATTTGGAGAAATAGCGATGCGTTTCATTTGAGTATCTTCACTTCAGAAAACTGTGTGATTGGTTTGTAAACACTCGACACGGTTCTCTCTCCCAACAGGGACCGGAGGGGCTTCGCGAATGGCCCCGGGGGTAACAGGTGTGCTTATCGAAAACAATGTGTTTGGTGTTCAAAGACTTGTTTCTCGATCGCTTTATGTGACCATACTTTATTGTTTTGTCGCTGGAAGCACAGGCTCACACAGCACATTTTCTGCTCAAAAGGGGCGGAGACTAGCAGCTCTCTTGCATTTAAAGAGACACACACCAAAACAGCGTGTTTCACCTCACATGCAGAAGTGGGCATGTAGCGCATGGTGTATTAAGAGATCTGTGGTGTTTTTTAAGCTAAAACTTCACAAACACACTCTGGGGACACCAGAGACTTATTTAACATCAAGTGAAACCATTCGAACAACCTCTCCTTTAAGCATGATGTTCAGATTTGCATAAATTAATTTAGCAACATTTATGTATAAATTACTCGCAAATTGGAGAAAAACAAGGATAATGATATTATCAATAATAATGTAATAGATGAAAAAAACTAAAATGACGAGACACTTATCCCTGAGACTGGGTTCACGAGGAACGAGACGAGACTAGAACTTTATTACTTCTCAATGACGAAATATATAGGGAAAAAAATCGATTTTATTCACCTTAAAACACATAATGCAAAAACGTAGGCATTATAAAATGACCTTGTACATTATGAAACAAATTAAACTTCGCTTTTAATGAATTATATTATGCAATAATAGACCATATGTAAATAAATACTGCAAATTGTAAAGAACTCAACTGACAGGGAGTAATTGCACAAAAAATATGCTTAGTTTTCTTAACAGTCGTAGCTTTAATGCTTTTGTATAGTGCTCAACAGCATGTGTTAGCAGATATGGCGATCATATCACACTGTCAATCCTCCTTCCTCCACTGACTTAAGCCTAATAGCCTTAAGAGTAACAGTTAAAACTACATATACACTTCATGATGTATATATGCATTGAACATAAGTAAGAGACAGCTGATATATATTTTTGAAGAGGTTTGCCTTTGAATGTATTTAAAATAATGTGAACTTGCAATTGCTGTTCTGTACTTGTGGTGCTCGTCCCAAAGCCCTGCTGACTGCGGGAACCACCATAAACACTCTTGCTTCATATGCACAGGAATGTTGAAACAGTCTTTTTCAAATGTATTTTGTAAACGACTAAATCTCGTAGTGGTTTTAGATCGAGCAGTACCTCCTACTGATCAAAGAGCCGTAGTTCACGGAAGAGCTCTGCAAATATATCGAATTGACATCAGAATCGATTTAGGCATGTGTAATTAGAGTGAACCGCAATATACAGTTGAAAGAAAAAGTATGTGAACCCTTTGGGCTTACTTGGATTTCTTCATAAATTGGTCATAAAATGTGTTCTGATCTTCATCTAAGTCACAACAATAGAGAAACACAGTCTGCTTAAACTAATACCGCACAAACATTATACGTTTTCATGTTTTTATTGAACACAACATGTAAACATTCATAGTGCAGGGGGGAAAAAGTATGTGAACCTTTGGATTTAATAACTGGTTGACCCTCCTTTGGCAGCAAGAACCTCAACCAAACGTTTCCTATAGTTGCAGATCAGACCTGCACAACGGTCAGGAGAAATTTTGGACCATTCCTCTTTACAAAAGTGTTTCAGTTCAGCAATATTCTTGGGATGTCTGGTGTGAATCGCTCTCTTGAGGTCATGCCATAGCATCTCAATCGGGTTGAGGTCAGGACTCTCCAGAAGGCGTAATTTCTTCTGTTGAAGCCATTCTGTTGTTGATTTACTTCTATGCTTTGGGTCGTTGTCCTGTTGCATCGTCCATCCTCTGTTAAGCTTCAGTTGGCGGACAGATGGTCTTAAGTTTTCCTGCAAAATGTCTTGATAAACTTTGGAATTCATTTTTTCCATCGATGACAGTAATCCGTCCTGGGCCTGAGGCAGCAAAGCAGCCCCAAACCATGATGCCCCCTCCACCATATCTCACAGTTGGGATGAGGTTTTGATGTTGGTGTGCTGTGCCTTTTGTTCTCCACACATAGCGTTGCGTGTTCTTTCCAAACAACTCAATTTTGGTTTCATCTGTCCACAGAATTTTTTGCCAGTAGTGCTGTGGAACATCCAGGTGCTCTTTTGCAAACTTCAAACTTGCTGCAATGTTTTTTGGACAGCAGTGGCTTCCTCCGTGGTGTCCTCCCATGAAGTCCATTCTTGTTTAATGTTTTCCTTATTGTAGATTTGTCAACAAAAATGTTAGCATGTGCCAGATATTTCTGTAAGTGTTTAGCTGACACTCTAGGATTCTTCTTAACCTCATTGAGCATTCTGCGCTGTGCTCTTGCAGTCATCTTTACAGGACGACCACGCCTAGGGAGTGTAGCAACAGTGCTGAACTTTCTCCATTTGTAGACAATCTGTCTTACTGTGGACACATGGACATCAAGGCTTTTAGATATACTTTTGTAGCCCTTTCCAGCTTTGTGTTAGTCAACAATTCTTGATCGTAGGTCTTCTGAGAGCTCTTTTGTGCAAGGCATGGTTCACATCAGACAACGCTTCTTCAGAACAGCAAACTCAAAACTGGTGTGTGTTTTTTATTGGACAGGCCAGCTTTAATCAACACATCCAATCTCATCACATTGATTGGACCCCAGGTTGGCTGACTCCTGGCTCAAATTAGCTCTTGGAGAAGTCATTAACCTAGGGTTTCACATACTTTTTCCACCCTGCACTATGAATGTTTACATGTTGTGTTCAATAAAAACATGAAAACGTATAATGTTTGTGCGGTATTAGTTTAAGCAGACTGTGTTTCTCTATTGTTGTGACTTAGATGAAGATCAAAACACATTTTATGACCAATTTATGAAGAAATCCAAGTAAGCCCAAAGGGTTCACATACTTTTTCTTTCAACTGTATATCGCCGAGCCCTACTCCCACATATATTTTGACGTCACACAGTTTAAATTTAGGGAACATATGCGATTAAAATGCTTCGCAAATTCGACATCCCATCATGCCGATTGCGTGAGGATATTGGGTCTCATTCACTGATAATTGCGTAGATTTTTCGTATTTATACGCACATCTGGAACTCCCACGAAAACTTTCTGCCTAATTTACAACATGTGCATACGAAGATGAATTTGTTCTCAACCTTGTCCTAATGTTAGTGAATTTGGAGTATTCTAAATGAGCGGCTGCGTGCACGAGTTTAATCATTTGCATAAAACACACCCAGGCGATCTCCATATTAGGGCTTTCCGCCTAACCTTTCCTTTACCACCTGTTGTCACTTAAGTCAAAGTTACTCCAGGCGACCCCATGTGACAATGTCTACTGATGTGCTCTCGCAAGTAATTCCAAGTGCACAGTCCTCAAAGTCAGTTCATACGCAATAAAACACCTTTTATTCAGACACGCAGTTTAAAGAGTTTTTTGAAGGCTGGTTATCTGGTTAGCAGGTTTCATGCACAAATTTGTGCATACGCCTGCTTAGTGAATGAAACCCATTGAGATCTCGCGAGACCAGTCGGATCTCGTCACACCCCTAAGTGCTGCAAGACAAAATGAGTAATAATAGTAAAGCAGGATAGTGCTCCACATTTGTTGTTGTCTTTGTATCTCTGTGAGAGAGACTTGTCATTTCATTAATAATTCACAGCACATTCAGTATGGTCCCTATTTCTAGGCTTTCCATGTATAAAAAATGCATTATATCCCATAACAGAATGGCTGTCTGTCCTGTCTAATCCTTGCGTCTTTTCTCTTGCATACTTTTTTATCTCTCTGTGTTTTCTTTCATCAATTCTTTCACCCCATATGATTATCCTAAGCCCATCCAATAGTAAGCATCATTTGGACTGTGTGTGTGTGTGTTTGTGTAAGCCTGTGCTCAGAAGTACATAGTCTAAGTCCTTATTCAGCCTTTCTGGGAGCAGGAAGTAGGTTGTGGCCTAAGTGTGATGTCACAGGAAAGAGATTGTATCACAGTTTGGAGACTGAAATTAGGGAGAATGTATGAATAATGAAATGTCAGAAAGAAACTGTTGAGTGTCCTTTGTGGTTTAATAAGGAGAACAGCTATTACATGAGTTTGTTCAACTTGAAAAGCACTTTTAGTTTTTTTATATATAAAGGTTTAAGAAAACATTTTATTTTGCTCTATGCTACATCACAAAAAAAACATTAATGGATATATTTAGTCAAATACCTGTTAAAATGCCAGGAACAGACAATTTGGTTCAAAGGGATGATTTAATAATGTTTCGTGCATTCTGACTTCTTTACAATGTTAATGGTGCTGGCTTCTCATGCTTAACATGGTCAACTTGTCCCAAAATGAGTTGGACGAATTACGTAGCATTTGTGTGCTCCATACACTCTTACAGCTGTATCTATCTTTTATAAATGTGATCAAACTACATACTCTTCGAAGATACAAAGTATGCAATACTACTCTATAGGTACTCAGGATTAATATGAGATTGGCAGAAACTATGTGTTCAAGTGGACCTATAATCATATTGTAAATATAATGTCATATATGGTATTATATTAAAAGACATACTTGTATTTAATGTTTGTGTAATATTAAGATGTGAGTGTCAAAATGGTTTGCAGCATTTGATTTACCATGTGTTATTATTTTGAGTGATAATTATCTGGGAATATCATACCTTGGAATGCAGCGATTGGCCAATCAGAATCAAGTATTTCAGAGTGCCGTCTAATAGAGATGCGCGGATGAGCTAAAATGTCACCCGCAACCGCTGTTTCAAATAAATAATCCACCCACCACCCGCCCGAACGTATAATTTTCTCTGATATAGATATCGGCACCCGATCGTTACTTTCATTACTCTAATTCTTTGTTTTGAGCAGGATGTTATCAGATTCAGAACTAATCTGCCAATCTCTGATGGTACAATAATACGCTGATCGTAAAATGCTTTTAATTTTGCTTTTTTATCACCCGACCCGTTGATCATCCGCAGCGCCCGCGGATTTAAACGCCATCCACTACTGTCTAATAATAGACAAAAAAATAAACGTTTAAGGGGGTGAAGTATGTTAAGGCTTTAGTTTATAACTCTAAATGGACCCAAAAATACACATAGTAACAAAACACCTAAAAAAAAATGTATGTGTGTGTAGAATAGCTGGGAAGTGTGGTAGATAAAGAGATTTAAGGCAGTAGCATGGAGGAATGTAGACATTAGAGTTTGATGAACCTTGTGTTTGTTTCTGATCCATTTCTCCAGAGAGACTAAAAACAGTACCGCCGCAAATGTGCAACCACATGTGCTATCACTGTGCAACCTGATAGAGGCCGTTTCTCAATTCCAAGAACGCAAAGAACGGTCTTGTGTTCTAGTGGAGACGGTCTTGTGAGTCAGCCTCAGAAGAATGAATTTGGATGGAAGCGCCAGATTGACTGGATTATGTCATTGTACATGCAACAGCCTAATAATTTTACTGTGCATGCAAAAGCCTTATGATGTCAATGTGCACAGAGAGGCCCGATGATGTCGCTCTTTACACAGCAACACATAGAGTCCTAATAATATCACTTGGCACACATTAGCCTGATGAAATCAATGTCTATGTAGCGACCTTATGATGATCATTTATTTACCCTCATATTGTTCCAGAAATCTTTGTCTATTTATTTATGGCGACAATTTAGACATTTAAAAAAGGGGGGGGCAGATACTGTTAAAGAGTAAGTAGCATATGATTTTTAAGGTCCTACGTTGGTTTATGGATTGTCCAACAACAAGTTTATGTACATAGAAGGTGTAAAAACACGATTATGTCGTAATAATAGGTAATTATTCTTACCTTTACTTCTTGACTGACTCTCAAATGATTCGTTCCGCGATTCATCCGTCTGATCCCCTCCTATCTGTTAGCCTTGTGTCATGTGATTGGTCTGATGGTGTAGTCTGCTGTGATTAGTCAAACGCGTTGGTAACGAGCAAGGCGGGACTAGAGCGAGTGATAATAATGAGTGTTAGCTGTGTTGCACGGGTATCGGATCTCTTTGGAGCAGATCGGAAGCATAAAAGGACGAGCAACCGGAGAGAGGACCAGGACTGGATTTTATGTTATGTTTTATGTTTGTGTGACCGGCAGTCAACCGTGGGGGAGCTGCCGGCATTTTACTTTCGTTTTGTGGTTTGTTAATTTTTTATTAAAAGTTGTTGAACGCTCGCCATTCCCCGCCTCCTTCTTCCCATTCCTTGGATTTGTTACAGCGTTCATCATGTGTCGCAAATGGAACGCCTACCATCATTGCTGGATTACAGTTTACAGGTTATATATTATATACAGTGTATAGATAGAGATGCAGGGATTTCACCTTACCAGTTTGAGCCCGAGTCTGACGAAGAAACATCCGAAGACGATAGTAGATAATAGAAAGACGATAATAGATTGAACGCTTAAATAAGTCGAGTTCATAGATAGATAAACAAACCGTAATATACCAGAAATAACGGTACATGTTAACGTTAGCGTTATATGCATTAACTAAACACAGACATAAGATACACAAATATTTCTTGAAGTTCAGACAAAAATAAATAGTCACACTTACAGGTTGTGATTCGGTTGAGCTAACAAGGTCCAAATAAGGTTGGTATTTCCCCCTTTCAAGGATAGTCGTTAAACATATCCTGCAGTGAACGTGCCAAGATTATTGAAGCAATCTTCGGTGAAATGACACGCGCACAGTAAAACCCTGGGGTTATACTCCTTTGGTGTCATTTGAAAATGAATTGTAACCATTGTTTCCACATAAGATCTTCCTTTGGTAGTTTAAATAAGACGTACTTAGTTTCACAACGTAGAACACAGGTTTTAGACGGCACGCACATCACGAACGAGTGACAATGTTTTGAGGGAGGAGAGAGTGAAGTTTTCACTGCAGTCCCAGCAAAACGTAGGCGAGGCCTATGTCTAGTGACGTAGATACGTCTCGTTTGTGTGAATCAGAGTCGACTCCCTTTTTTACAAACCAATAACTTTGTTATTTATTCACCTTAGGACTTACAACTTGCCAGACTGCTTACTTTCAAACACGGCAACATAACACACTGCATGAAACGTAATTTTCATGATCTTATGCTACTTACTCTTTAAGAAAAAAAAAAACATAAACTTTAACTTCTGTGCTGTATTTCAAGTTATTCAAAGGGATTTAACATTTTATTCACTGAAATCTCTTCTGTGAGGGTCAAATTCTTGGGGATGCAAAGTTTAAATCATACTATGCCCAGATGCGTTACGCCAGATTTGACATCAGTGTCAAAAAAAGCTCTCGTCTCATATCAGAATGTATTGTAGCATATGCGTCATGGCAAGTTTAAAAACCAGGTGAAACCTTATAACATACCGAGCTATCCCTTTAAGATCTTTAAAACAAGCTCCCTTCCGTGAATGTATATCATGCATAGGTGTCACATGTTGTGCTGTTAGTTTGAGGGGTCTAGAATCAGATGGAATGCTGAGCACTTCCGTTCTTTAACCACCTCCATTGTTGATACCCGCCAGGCCTGTTTCAATCAGACAGACGTCTCCTCCTACCTCACACATTTCTACACACACTTGTCTCTTTCTTCATTAATGTCTTGGTCTCTCGTCCCCCTCCTATTGTCATCTTCAGTTTACTCCATTGTTTTTTAAACCCTAGCAGCCTGAAAATGCATTTAAATTGACATGAATGGTGACACTGTAAATTATGTTTTAATAATATCTGTCTATTTTCCTCTTTCACATATGCAGTGAATCAAGTATCTGCCAGGCACGGGCCACCGTGATGATCTATGATGATGCCAATAAGAAGTGGGTCCCGGCTGGCACGGGCGCCCAGGCTTTCAGCAGGGTTCAAATATACCACAACCCAAGCAATAAGGCCTTCAGAGTGGTGGGACGCAAGATGCAAACTGACCAGCAGGTGAGCAGCAATCCTGCTGACAAACAAACATTTTTATTAACTCTTTCACCACCATTGACGAGTTATCTCGTCAATTAAAAAAAACACTTCCCCGCCAAAGACGAGTTATTACAGCAATCAGTGTTTGTACTGTTGTACAGCATGGCGCTATTGCACACCTTTTGAAAAAGTACAGAATCCCAGAACCTAGGACGTATATGTTTTAGTGGTTGTTCTGAGTGTAATCTGGGCGGAATCTGTGACAAAAAAACGTTAATTATCTCAGATGTTTAATCAAAGTGATCCATTTTTGAAGAAACCTACCCACATCTACGGAGTGATGAAAAACGAACAAATGAAGATAGAAAAATATGGTTTCTTTTGTTTAAAAGCTGAGACTCTTTTCTTTCATTTGACATATTGTTTGTCCATATATTCTTTACAGAAAATGTACTATGAGCCATTAAAGATGGGTGAAAATGTTAAATAACACTGGCTTAGGCTGGCAACTTTTTTTGAAACTTTTATTGAAAATTGAATTGAATTGAATTGAAATCTCCATCTTGTCTTCTGTCTGTCCCCCATTACCCCCGCCCCGCTCGAGTCGCCCCCTATACTTGCAGACACAACTGCTCCCCAGAGGGGACTCCTAAAGTGGACGCTTTTTCCTGTAAAATAGTTGGAACGCCAAATCATTTCCTGTGCCAGTTAGGTCCCCTCCCCCCATTTCCATGAATATACCTCTTTACTGCCCATCTGTCTGTTTCTTGCTGTCTGAATGATTTGTGTCACTTTCTTCACAATCCTGTCTGGTTTTGTGTATTTTAATGACTGTACATCTGTTTGGACATCATATTAAACTTGTTTAAGCTCTCTCTCTTTCCCTCTCTTTCTCTCTCTTTCTCTCTCTCTGTCTCCTCCGCTGTACTTGCTGGAATTCAGGACTGTAAAACAAACAGAGAAATGTGACGTCAGCACATTTACTGGAGGAAAACTCTCACATACACACACACACACACGCTCCCGTGTTGAATAGAGGTAGAGCCTCCTGCTGGATGAGCTGTGAAAGAAACATTAATGCTGATGGAATACACAAATATGTTTACAAATCAGTTTGTCACTTCAGGGTTGATTTAATTTGAGGGCAGGTAGAAGCAAATCTTTTGGTGTATTCAAAATTCAGTGACAAAATTAGGATTTTAAAGATGATCAAATCCCGCTAGAAATGTGATCTAGTGATTCGTGTTGGTTGCATATGATTTTGAGAAACCTTCAGTTTTTTTTCCAAAAAGTAAAAAAAAAATCAAAATGTTAATTTTTTTCTGAAAACTTGCTGACAATGACACTTAGTTTTACAAAGTATCACAAGGGTCTCTGTTTTAAGTTTTTTGTCGATGAGAAATATTTTCCTGTGTTGAACCACAATTATTACATATTTATTATTCAAATATTTTAGATATACATATATGACATAATGTAATATAATATTATGTTTATAAAACAATATGTTTGTATAAAATATATATACTGTTTCGTTATTATCGATAACATTAATGTAGTGGAACATAATTTCAAAAATATTATTCCCAACAACAACAAAAAAAAACTTTCCATGCAAAGTAACCTCTCCTAGATCCCTGAAGTAATATATGTTTGCTAATTGTATTATTTAACCTCTCTCGAACAGGTGGTGATAAATTGTCCAATCGTAAAGGGGTTAAAATATAATCAGGCCACGCCCAACTTTCACCAGTGGCGGGATGCTCGCCAGGTTTGGGGTCTGAATTTTGGCAGCAAAGAAGATGCAACATTGTTTGCCACCGGCATGTTGCATGCGCTTGAGGTCATCAGCACCATACCTGACCCAGGTAACAAACACACAATTTCACACCAATTTGACAAAGCAAAACTGTTCATGTGTAATAAATTGAATGAATTAAAACAACATTTTTCAGGATACCCCATGCGACCCCTGTCAAACGGACCGTCTCCTGAAGAAGTGGAGCAACAGAGAAGGTACAAGAATATTTCTGTCGGTTTTATTGTAACCACATTAAATAACAGCACGTTTGACAGGGTTTTAATTTGGCAATATTTTCTTTCGATTTTTAGATCTTTTTTTGGCATAATGTGAACTGCGTGAACCTTTGTTTTCTTGTGTCACTGCCTGACCTCATTTGCACACACACACACACACACACACACATACATACAAACAAGCAAACACTCTCACAGGATAAACTGTTTTTAACTCAAGTCTGAAGCTTTCCATGAGCCCCGGAAGTAATGAGGTGAAAGTCTAGGTCAAGACTTCTGACTCCTCTGCCTTCCTCATGCACCTCAATAGGCCACCTCTCCCTTGGGCCCAATAAAAGATTGTAGTGGGCTGTCCCTGACACAGGCCCGAGACAATAACTCCAGTTACCTCCCCTTGACAGTTTTCAAAATATATACATCCGCAGAAAAAAATAATATACCATTCCAAATTTTCATTCAGTCAACATTTCTAGACTTATTGTTTTTATGTGCAATTTGAAGGCTGACAGCATGACAAGATACAAGACAAAACTGTGATCAAAATTGAGGTTATCACATAAAAAATAATTTTTCAACTTTTCATAAATACGTACTAATTATTTTGAAATGGTCTTTGAAAAAGTTCTGCAGCTGTGTATTTTTTTGGTCTGGTAGATCTACCTTGGTCTGGCAAATACATGAGTTTTGAGGCGAGGCTCCCTGATGTGGGTGGAGCAAAAGGCCTATGTGTAAACAGCAGCCGCTTGTACAGTTTTCACT